>NC_133468.1:15837500-16137619 GCF_048565385.1 Saimiri boliviensis
GTTTCTGACATGTTTTCACAGCCAATTTGCTAGGTTTGATATCTTCAAATAAAGGATACTCCACAATGGGCCACAACAGAATAAAGAAGGAAATGCAATGGAGTTTAAATATTTCCCCAGAAGAATGAGAGTTTGGTGAATTTGTTGTATGAACTTCCCAGTACTGATGTGATCAGAATGTACATACTGACAATTCTTTTCATTTTTAATCCCTTAATATTAAATGAGGATGGTTTTCCTATTTAGGAGGAAGGTCCATTTAAGTGAAGTTGGAAATAAATGGCCTTTAGGCCAATTTCTGCCAGCTTGTGTTTTGCTGTTGTTGAGACAGTCTCACTCTGCCACCCAGGCTGGAGTGCAGTGGCACGATCCCTGCTAGCAGGAGTGCACCACCACACCTGCTAATTTTTGTGTTTTTAGTAGCATCGGGGTTTGACCATATTGGCCAGGGTGGTCTTGAACTTCTGACCTCAGGTGATCTGCCCACCTCAGCCTCCCAAAGTGCTGGGATTACAGGTATGAGCCATCGCCCCAGGCCACTTCTTTTTCTACAAAAGAATCCTTTTCATGACATTTAATTTATTCAAATAGTAAGAGACTTCACAATGTTTAAAAAAAAAATACTGATATCTGGGCTTATTTGGAAAATTACAAGATCTGGGAAATTTTGTGCTAATTTTAAGACAGCAACAACCTGTTTGGAACACAGCTCATCTCCTTTAACTAGTGTCTATGTTCTGGTTTTCTACAGATCCCATCACTTGCAGAACACATATACATGTATCTATAACCAGCATATACCCAGTTGTTTATATTTTCAGTCCGGTTCTTGTGGTTCTTGTAGGCATTTGAGTTTGAGATCACTGTTCACGAAGTCCCTATAGTTCTACAAACCACAGTAATAATCTAACACAATAACAATGATCCTGGAGAAAAAAAAAAGATGAACTTGAATGTCCCAGAAGCAAGGGCAAATCAGGTGATATATTTCAACTGCATGTAGAATTAATCTATCCTCATTTCTTTTGTTTTCCTATTTGCATTCTGTGTTTTCTAAAATCAATTGCTGCTGTGTGTTTTCCTTGAATGTTTAGTTAATATTGTAAACAAACATCTTATTTTCTATTAAATTATTAATCAAGAATTACACTAACTCTGGCATCTGGAAATGCAGCATTCTGTCTATTACCAAATGTCTGTGTGGTTCAGTGGCCTGGTAATGAAAATGACACCACCATGACACATACACAAGCTAAAATAAAAATCTAAAGTTAGTAGGTATTTCCAAACACACAGAAATAAGACATTCCCCCAGAGAAGCAATAGGGTGAAGAAAATGTAATACAAACTGGAAGTCAGGAATGTCTAGATTTTAATCTTGCTTCAGTACTTAGACAATCTGAGATAAGAAATTCTCAGATGACAATCAGTTTCCTCATCTGTAAAATGCTTTTTTGTTCACAGAGTTCTGTGAGGAAACACCTGTGCTCATTATAATAGAAGACATTTTGTGAACTATAAATCAAGGGATAATATTGATGGTAATTGTCTTAAAAATCCAACTGATAAAGTAAGGCTGGTGATTTTCTGCTGATATTCATTCACATTTACATTTCAAGGATTTGACCAGGCACTGAAATACTCAATCTACTCTACTTCAGCATATGCAACTAAGCATGCAATTGCAAAAAATAATTGAGCTCTTTAACTCCATTGATAATACTTAATTCTATGAATATGCATGTGGAGAATAATGCAATTTCCACAGGGTGCCTAATGTCAGGCTGTAAAGAAGGAGAAGCTGATTTCCATTTGGAAACTAAAGCAAACCCATCATTAAACATCCTGGATGAGAACTGACAAGGTGAATTACTACAAACTCTAAGCAAACTTTACAAGTACGTTTAATTAAACAAGAGTCTATTCGTTTTTGCCTTCTCATTTAGAAGCATTTATTTAGGTGTAGCATTTCTACTTAAAGACTTGGTTAGTCACTATTTTGGACTCTATTACTGAGGAGACTCTGGGCACGCTTTCTGACTTCTCTAAGAGGCCCTGTTTATGTTCAGTGTATTCCTCTCTGGTTAAAATTAAAATGAGAAAATTTTAACGGCACATTGATAAACAACACTCTGGATCGAAAACGTAAAATGGCTTAGTTTGGGGATTTTTGAAATCCTGGATGACCTGGCAAATCAATTACAGTATCTCTGCCTCAACAGATAATGCTATGAGATGAGAAGATTCTGGCCAGTTCCTACTTTGGAATGGTTGTTGGCATCTGTGTGTGTGTGTGTGTGTGTGTGTATGTGTGTGTGTGTGTGTGTGTGTGTGGTGGGGGGAGGGTATGTGTGTCTGTGTGTCTGTGTGTATGTTTGGACTGCACTATATCTAAGGTAAAGTTTTGTGAGATTTATGTCCTAAAATTACAGGGTGAGGCTGAGTTAGGAAGAGATGAACAGAAACAGTTCTCATCGATCTTTGCTGAATATTTTGCAGGGCACTGTCAATACTAAGAGACGTCTCTGAAGCCTTCACTTGCTTGATTTAAAATAGAGTGTAATAGCCTGGCATTACTCAGATTACTTTTATAAACAATATATAAGAGCTCCTTGGGAAGGTTCATATTATATGATTACTCATTCAATAAATGAAAAAAATGTTCAATAGTTATTTAATTCTCACATTGGGCCAAGAAGGCAATATAAGCAGTATCCAATGGGATGCCCATTTATACAAAATGAAAAATAAAGGATCACAAAAGACATGTAACTTGACTGAGCCCCACTGCTTATCAGCAGCAGAACTGGAGTTTGCACCTGGATGCAGGAAACTTCAAGGCCTGTTTTGCACCATACTATTCGGAAATCATACCCGATGCCATGAATGAAAAATCAAGGAAACATTCTGTAAGGAAAACAACGCGAATATCCATCAACTGATGAATGAAAAAAAATAAACACGGTATATCAATGCAATGGAATATTATTTGTTGATAAAAAGGAGTAAAAAGCTGATACATTCTGTGGCACAGATGAACTTTAAAAACATTGTGCTAAATGAAAGATGCCAGTCACAAAATATCACATATTGCATGATTGATATGCTTAGAATAGGAAAATGTATGGCCACTCTGGATGCTGCTTAGGGCTGGCAGTTGTGAAGGGTAATGGGAATGACAGCTAAGAGTTCTGAATTTCCTTCTGGGGTGATAAAAATACTCAATTGATTGTGTTGAAGGTTGCACGAGCCTGTGATATACAAGAAACCATTAAATTTTGTATTTTAAGTAGGTGAGTTGCACGTTATGTGAATTATATCTTAAATCATATTGTTACCAAAAAAAGTCACAGGAGCAGGGCATGAAGAAGCAATAGGAGATAGCCAACACGCAAAGAGAGGGTCATTGTACATCTCCGTTGTAGATTTCAATGATGTCAGCAGCACTGGGTTTATCTTCACTGGACACCACAGTGAAAAACACAGTTTCATGAAAAAGTAACTGTGCTAAACTGCCAAGGAAGTCACTTATGGCCTGGCTGATGAAAGTGGTTAAAAGGGCTTCCTTCAAAGGTTTATCTCTCCCGAAGGGGCTACACCAGGGCTTTCATCCTTTTCACTCATATGAACTCACCTTGCATGAGACTTACGTGCTAGTCAATCATGTTATTTGCCTTCAGGAAACCTGTATCTACTGTTATGAAGAATCTTCTGATCTTACCCTATGCTGATGGACAGTCAGTCATTTTTCATAACCCCAAACACCATCATTAGTTTTTTTCTCAGGGAAATGCACCAGAAGTTCCCCAATTGCATAGGCCTTTCATCTCTGCTCCTGCCTCTCTCAAGCACTCCAGTGCGTCTCTCTGCCACTCTTCTCTTCTACCCATCCTCAAGCTTAATAGCACTCTCTTGGCCTAGAGACAAGAGGAGAGGCACAGATGGTACATCTTGAGAGTTAAATTGGTTTAAAATGTAGGTGTCATTTTCTTCATGAAAGTTAAGAGGAGAAATAATTTACAATTCTCTATGAAACCATTATTTTAAATAGAGGGAAAACAGATGAGGACATCGTGTTTCACATGTTTTAAAACATATATCCATTCTTGTGTGTATCACTTAAAGAAGATAAAGAAAACCTTTTGGTGATTAAAGAAATTACTTAAAAAAATAAAAAACAGTTGTGGCATCACACTACAAACAAACTTGGCCAAGGATGGAAGGAGGTTAGTATTATGTCTATACTAGTTTCAAAGTCAACACCAACTTTCTGTGTTATTCCCTGGTGCAAGCTTGTACATCTTTATAATGCCTTCAGAATAATTTATCACATAGTAAAGATTTTAAAAAATCATTATCCTTTTGATCTAAAAATCCTTATACTTCAACTTTAATATGTTCTTTCTGAAGAAGTTGCCACGTATATTTTACTCCTCTGAGAAATCAACAGGAGAGCACTCAAACAAGGTTTTAGGATCTTCTAATTCCATTTTTTTTAATGGTATAAAAGTTTTTTGTTGTGTCTATCTACCATGACCCATAGGTTCAGGTAGAAGGCATGAAGACCTGTGAAGCATTGACAAAACCTAAGCTGGTGAAATCATTAGAAGGAATATCCAGACATTTCAACTAATGATTTGAAGTTAGTTTAATACAGAGGAGTACTTCTTGCCTATGGCAAATATATTAGCATAGCGTAAGTAAGCTATGAATAGCATTGATTTATGTTTTGTCTTCGGGCTACTTCAAACTGTTTTTTTTGTTGTTATTATTATTATTTTTTTTAAATACCAAAAATCAAGGGTGGCAGACATTTCAGCTTGGTTTGGCATCCCAAAAACCATTTTTGAGAAAGAAGTCACAAATCGCCCAAATATATTAATATTATTCCCTCAATATTAGGGATGAATTAAGGCAATTTTGTTTTGCTAAAAAAATAATAGCTATCACACACTAATGCACATACCCACACTCACATATGTGCACATACACACATTTTCTAAGCTGATAAATCTTCTTTAGAGAAAGAAACTATAACCATAACCAAATCCATTCTCTTTTGTTCCTGATAAAGGGGTTTACCTCAAATCAACCCAAAGCTGCACAATTTGGAGCTTTCAGGCCTCCCTATACATTAGCTTTAAACAAATGCTTCTTTTATAAGGCTCTCAGAAGACTTACAGAGAAAGATCAAAATTAATTCAAATGATTTCACATTGCGTCATCTAAGATTGGTCATCCAAGAGTGAATTAGGCAACAAGGCTGCAGGTCTCATAGTTCTGATGCTGCTGGCTTGGAAGTCTGTTTAAACCCTTGTTAAGCTATAGAGCAGTTTTTGTTTGAAAATCCCTTGCAAAGGAGAAAAAAAGGCATTAAAAATACGAATGGCTATTGACCATTTGCTATACAATAGGAACTGCGGCATGCCTTCAGTGTATCGTGATGTCTCATTCTATTGGCAACGGAAAATTCCCTCGTGTTAGGTGATGGGGGGAGGAGAAAGAGAGAATCTATGCTTCAGCCAAAGTAAGGGATGGGAGACATCAATCTCTTCACAAGTCAGACACGTCATTTCCTTCTAACTCTTACTTACCATGTGTGTGTCTCAAAACTCTAAATATATCCATAGTTGATACATGCTCACATCATTATGTTCTGTGTATTATTGTAAGCATTAAACCTTCATACAAACTTATCATTGTACAGGACTGTGTGCACGGACCCATGCCTTCTCAACTTTAGAGACAGTATGAGGGATTTTTCAGGGGTAATTGTTTGATGATTATGATTTTACCTCCTGGTTAAGAATGGAACCTAAGGAACATGCATGCTAACATAATACACTAGTTCATATAATCCCACAGCCACCTTTTAAAAATGGATATGTACATACTCTTTTGTCATTTAACTGGTGACCAAGGAGAATCTCAGAAAGAATGAGAAATCAGCTGACCACCTAGCTTTTACTTAGAAGAGATGGGATTCAAATTCAGGCGTCTCTCAATTCAAAACATAACTGCATCTCTTATTAAAAAAAAATGGTACTAATAATCTTCTCTTATTTTAAAGGGATTATTAAAAAACTATAGCACTATATGATGCTTAAATAGTCAAAATAAAGGAGGGAAGCATCATTAAATATGCATTTTGTTCGTTGGGGAGGTGACATGGGGTGGGACGGAGACTATACCCCCTTTATAAGTTCTGTTTTTCTCCACCTTACTTTCTCCTCTGTCACTTAGGGAAATGACAAAGACAAAATAAAGTTACAATGGAAAACAACCCAAACTATCAAACTACAACACAAACTGATTTTGTTAGTGAGTTTTATGCCATTTCTCAAAATTTAGAATGTCAATGTTCTAATAGGAGAATTTATTCCCATATCGAAAGCTGGAAAGTAGGGGTTTTGTTAGATTAAAAAATATTATTTAAATGAATCACTGAAACCTATTTATCATCAACAATCTGGTACAACTTCTGAGTAACTCCCTCAAAGAGGGCGTGGCTTTGATTAAAATTCACTGTTTAAGCTTGAAGAGGAGCTACATTTTTAAGCTAAGTATGTTACCCTGTTATTCAGGACATTTTACACTCTGTCTTTTAAAAATTTAAAGACTTCTTGTTTAGTAAGAATCATCAAATGCTATATAAATTAGGAGAATCTTACTGACTACCCATGATTCTCAGCAAACATAATTTTTAGAATTCTAATTTGAGTAATCCCAAGCATCAGCTCCTCTCCACAAGCATCCTTGCTCTGGATCAAGGGCCTCCTGGACAGAATATGATGAAAATTGCCAATTAGCATCACCCCTATAAGCTGAAAACTTCAGAATGCATACAACATGGGACAGACACCGCCAGATCATCCACTATATATGAGGCATTAGTACAGAAAATGCCTCTACATATGTACAGGATGTCATGTTCGCTCTCAGCTTTTATTTCCTTTATACCCTCCTCTTCATTATACTTTTTTCTTATTTCCTTATTTTTTAAGAGTCAAGGTCTCACTCTGTCACCCCAAGCTAGAGCGTAGTGGCAAAATTACAGTTCACTGCAGCCTTAACCTCCTGGGCTCAAGCAATCCTTCTGCCTCAGCCTCCCAAAGTGCTAGGATTGCAGGCATGAGCTACCACGCCTAGCCTTCTTTAGGCATTTTAATCAAGCACCTACAAGGGCCTCACTCTAGAATGCTCCACCAAATGTTATCAGTGTCAAATCCAAAGGCATTTTCTCATTCTTCGTCTTAATTATTTTGTGGCTTATGGCATGGCTGACCTTGCTCTACTTAATAGTCTCTTCTGCCAAGAAGAAGACAGATTCACTCTTCTTTTTTCTGAGTATCCTTTTTCCATCTCTCACCGACTCACCTTCCTTGGATTGTCCCCTAAAACGCACCATTCTAGAGTCCTGTCCTTGGCCATGGTACCTTTACATTCCCTCTGCCAGACATCTAATTCCCTGATATAGCCCCAATTATAATCTATGGGTGATGGTTTTCTTATCTTTATTTGCAGATTCACATTCTGCCTTATTTCCATAAAAACATTTCTAAGTGCTTCTTTCCACATCCTCATCAGAAGCCCAAGCAAATTTACACTTCATATTTTTCAAAACCAAATTTCCTGTTTCCCAGTCAGATGTTCTCCCTCTATCCTCCATCTCATTTACTGACTGTCCTCTAACCTAGTCATCCTACTTGCAGTCCTTAAAACCACTTTAGAATCCTCCCTCTCCCTATGAACCTATCTCTACCCACTTGGGCCAGTTGCTAACCCATGTCAAGTTGCCTCTCAAGCTTCCCTCCACCTCATTCCTTTCCAACACTCTCTCTGCCCAAATGGGACCATTATCAACTCTTCCTATTCTAATTCCTCTTTCTGATTCAACTCCTCCTCCTCTCAATACAGAGTCCACATTTAGAATACTTTTTCTAAATGTAAATTTAACCAAGCCACTCCTTTGTTAATAAGCTTCAGTGGCCCACATATGCTTCAGTGGTAAAGTCAAAATGCTTTCTTATAAAATTCTACATTTTCCAAACACTGGCTCAGGGTGAACTTTCTAGTATTTTCCTTGTTCACTTCCAGTTTCTTTCTCACTCCACTATTTCTTTATTTCCCGATCCTACCATGTAAGATCTCTGAATTTATGGTATCTTTGATTCTCAGCTTAAGATATTATCTCTTCTGTTTCTTAACAAGAACAATCTTCCTCTAGCTCAAAGCCAAGCCTGAATACTAACTTCTTTGTGCAACCTTTAATCATGGCATACTACGTAAAATGTTGCCCATCCTAGGTAGTAGATATTACATTAAGCCCATTTCAAATATTTTACTGATTTATTCGTCACAACAAAGCTATGAGTTGGTTCTTCCATCTTACCAGTGCAGAAAACTCTACTCAGAGAGATGAAGTAATTTCTACACCCCAAAAGCTAGGAAGTGACAGAAGTGAGCTTTACACCCAAGACAGTCTCATTCCAAAGAAAGGTGCTTAATTACTGTGTTATGCTACTTCCTGTCACCATTTATGTCTTTCTTCCTAGGCTGTGAATTAGTTGGGGGCAGGGATTTTGTGAAATTTATCTTTGTATTCTAGTTATCAGCATGTAGTCGATATTCAGTAAATGTTTAATGATTTGTGTTCACAATAAGTGATGCTCCAGTGTTCTCCTGCAGTTAAAGGCGCTCTACACTACAGTTTGCTATCAGGCGGGCTTCTTGCATATTTTGATCCCACAACTCTCACTGGCTCCTCGCTCTGCTCATCCTGCTTATTAATGGCTTTGATCCCTTTCACACCTCCTTTTATCATAAACTCTGTGGGTCTGGAATGGTTGCATCTCTATATTTACTGGATTAGACTTCTTAATTAATATTTAACTTCCTTTCCTTGAAGAACAAAATGAAAGCAAAAAAATGAAATCACCTTCTAGAATTCCTTTTTGATATACAAGGCAGACCTCCCACTTGTGACAGGTTCCCAGGAAAGAAGGACAGTCACTCTAAGTGAAAATTATCTAATCCCCATCACCTTTACCATCGGATCAATGCAAGAGCAAGGATTTACATTTCTGCCCAAGGACCTGATAGCCAAGGGTGATGAAGGAGACACAGAAATCACTTTTAATCATTTGCATGTGATGAATCTATAAGCTTTAAAAGCAGTGTAAATTGATTAAATAAGGCAAAAAATATGTTAAATAGAGTAATATCAAAAACAGTCAGTACTATGCATGAATTGTTTACTATGTTCCAGGCACTGTGCTAAGAGCTTGATATACTAGCCCATCTCATTTAATAATCACAACAGAAATAAGGGAAAGGGAGCTGGGTGCTGGTGGCTAACACCTGTAATCCCAACACTTTGGGAGGCCAGGCAGGTGGATAATTTGAGGTCAGGAGTTTGAGACCAGCCTGGCCAACAGGATGAAACCCCATCTCAACTAAAAATACCAAAATTAGCTGGGCATGGTGGTGCATGCCTGTAATCCCAGCTGCTTGTGAGGCTGAAGCAGGCAAATTACTTGAACCTGGGAAGCAGAGTTTGCAGTAAGCCAAGATGGTGCCAACTGCACTCCAGCCTGTGCAACAGAGCAAGACTCTGTCTCAAAAAAAAAAAAAAAAAAAGAGGCCTGATGCAGTGGCTCATGCCTGTAATCCTAGCACTTTGGGAGACCGAGGCAGGTGGATCACAAGGTCAAGAGATCAAGACAATCCTAGCCAACATGATGATACCCTGTCTCTACTAAAAATACAAAAGTTAGCTGGGTGTGGTAGTGCAGGCCTCTAGTCCCAGCTACCAGGGAGGCTGAGGCAGAATAATCACTTGAACCCAGGAGGCAGAGGTTGCAGTGAGCTGAGATCACGCCACTGTATCTAGCCTGGCAACAGAGTGAGACTCAGTCTCAAAATAAATAAATAAAATAAGTAAGAGAAGAGGACAACTATTATCCACATTCTGCAGAAGAAACTAGTGTTTTGAGACCTTATTGGTAATTTGCCAATGTCATGGAACTGTCAAAGGACAGAGTTAAGGTTCAAACACTTGTTTATCTGACTCCAAAATCTCCACACTTTATAGCCATGCTACCCTGCCTCGATTGTGTTCATAACAAAAATTATGATATTGACACCTAGAGAGATTTAGTCTGTTGCCTTTAGCCATATAGCTAGTTAGTGGCAGAGCTAGGACAAGAACCCACATCTCGACTTTTTCTACTAAGCTCTCAGGCTTCTCCCATTAGTATGTTATATCATTATAGTGCATGGAGTATATCTACTTCTTGTATTTTCTTCATAAAAATCCATTGGAATTTGAAACAAGACAATGGTCATTGGCATAGGCACAGTTTTCCTAGGAGAGGTAGTAATAGGAAATCTGATATTTTTAAAGCATTGAAATCCACTTAGTGGATTCTAGAGAAAATGATTCTAAGACATGTTTTAGAGGTTTTTCCTTGATTCGAATTTCAGAGAAGCAAAAAAAGGTAAATGAGATCAAGTTGCTATTCTGGTGTCTTCAAATTGCAGACACCATTTCTTAACCTACTCTTTCAGCAGGACTAGAAACAGTATTTTGTACCCTATTGAATAAGACACATATTTCTTTAGACGGTATGATATAATCACCTTCCCATGGCTCTCTCAATCCCTTCCTTGTTGGTTTGTTAATTCACCACAGTATTAATCTCTTCAAATAAAAAAAAATTCTTATCTCTTCAAAAAGAGAAGGATCCGTTTTATATTAAACCATGGACACAAATGGATTCAATGCTCGGTTTGCAACAAAACCTATCAATCATGGGTCCATGTACATTGCTTTATAAATGATTTCACTATCATTTTCTTTCATTAGTTAATTTTCAGAATGTTTTTGTGATTATTTTGAGAAAAACCTTGTTAAATTGAATGAACAAGGACTTAGCTCTCCTGCTGAGTATGGTTTTACCAAGGTAATATTTTCTAATCTTTCATCCTTTTGAGTTTGCCTTTCTATTTTCCTTTCTCTTTCCTTTCTTCATTTTCCTGCATTCTCTCCTATTCTCCCTACCTCCCTTCCACAGTTTTGTGACTCATTCCCACTAGCAATAGGCTAGCCTTTAGAAACATACATAAATAAGATGTTGTCCCTATATTCAAGATTTTTTACAGTGTGTTGGAAAACGTTTCTTCTTTCTGTGCTCACTAAGGACATCTAATTCTTTATATTAAAGGAAGATTCTGTTACTTCTCCAACATCAAAAGTTGATCACTGCCTTAATTGAGAAATAGATTGGGAATATTTCTACAAGATCAACAACGAAAGTCTCCAACAGGACTGAACCACACTTTTGCTGGCTCTTCTAACCCCATCCACCATCAAAAGTTAAGAAAGGTGCCCAAAAGCCATCTCTTCCTAACCCTCGACATTCAAAGCCTTACCTTCACTGTTTGCCCTCACCCTTTTCATGTCTCTCTTCCCTCTGTATGTCAATCAGTGAAAAAAGTCTCGACCATTTCTCTAAATGCTCATTTCATGGTCTTGCTCCAGTAGAAATCTTGATCTTCCTAAGGACACTACTTTCCCTAGAGTAGTTTCAGGTGGTGGCAGTTGCTCCTCCCTGTGCCCACTGGCATTGAAGATATAAAAAAGATACATATTGCTTCTTGTTCTTGGTAAAATATGATGCTTCAATGCTCTGTAGACATCCTCAGCTTTGCATCCCTTGTCATCAGATTTTATCACTATATTACCTCTCATTCTCGCTATCATTCACTGACACCCCTGTTTGAACAACAACTTCCCTTTTTCCCCTTCTCTCAACCCCTGGCAAATTTCATTCTACTCTCTGCTTTTCTAAGTTTGATTATCTCAGATACATCATGTAATTGGATGAACGCTGTACATGCTCTTTTGAGATTGGCATATATCACTTCACATAATGTTCCCAAGGTTCATCCATGTTATATTATATGGCAGGATTTCCTTCTTTTTATGGCTGAATAATATTCTATTGTATGTATATACCACATTTTCTTTATCCATTCATACATTGACGGACATTTAGGTTCTGCCCACATCTTGGCTATTGTGAATAATGCTGCAATAACTTTGGAAGTGCATCCATCCCTTCTAGATTCTGATTTTAATTCTTTTGAATAAAGACCAAGAAGTGAAAATGCTAGATTATATGGTAATTCTATTTTTAATTTGAGGAAAATCCATATATATATATATTTAGTGGTTGTATCCTTTTATAGTCCCACCAACAGTATATAAAAGCTACAATTTCTCCACATCCTTGACAACACTTATCTCTCTTGTTGCTTTGATAACAGACATCCTAACAGATGTGTGATGTGATATCTCATTGTAGTTTTGATTTACATTTCTCTGGTTATTAGTGATGTTGAGTTATATCTCTCTGATTATTAGTGATGTTGAGTATCTTTTCATACACAGCAAGTCCTCATTTAAAATTATCTATAGGTTCCTGGAAACTGAGAGTTTAAATGAAAGGATGTATAACCAACCACACCAATTTTCTTTTCTCATCCACTTTATACCCAGGGTATGCTGAACAAAATTACATCATTTAAAGGTTACTATCCTTTGTGTTCCTTAAAGTTACAATTTCCAAGAATTTGATGAAACTAAGTGAGAATTTGCTACATTTCTTTTGCCATCTGAATGTCTTCTTTGTAAAAACCAAAGCTTTCCTTCCAAGATCCAGAAAGTTACAAGGATACATGCTATCACCATTTCTATTCAGCATAATGCTGGAACTCAGCAAAGCAAGTAGGCAAGAAAAGGTAATAAAATGCATCCAAGTTAGAAAGGAAGAAGTAATGTTACCTCAATTTCCAGATGACATGATTTTATATGTTGAAAACCCTAAAGACTAAAAACAACAACAACAACAACGAAACCCACCCCCATAACCTGTTAGAACTGTAAACAAGTCAGTAAAGTTGCAGGATACAAAATCAATATACAAAAATTAATAATATTTCTATACACTAACACTGAACTATTTGAAAAGGAAACTAAGAAAAAATCCCATTATAATAGCAGCAAAAATATACTTAAGAAAAAATTTATTCAAGGCAGTGAAAGACTTGCACAGTGAAGACTACGCAACTTTTATGACAGAAGTTAAAAGAGATACAAATAAATGGGAAGACATCCCATGTCCATAGATTGGAAGATTTAATATTGTTAAAATGCCCATACTACCAAAAGCAATGTACACCTCCAATGCATACAATCCTTATCAAAATTCCAATGAAATTTTTTGCAGAAATAGAACAAATAATCCATATAGAATCATAATCTTGGTTCAAAGCCAAAGCAATCTTGAGAAACAAGAACAAAGCTGGAGACATCACATTTCCTAATTTTAAAATATACTATAGCCTGGCATAGTGGCTCACACTTGTAATTCCAGGATTTCGGGAGGCTGAGGCTGGAGGATCACTTAAGTTCAGGAGTTTGAGACCAGCCTGGGAAACATGGTGAAACCTTGTATGTACAAAAAATACAAAAAGTTAGCCAGGCATGATGGCATGCATCTGTTGTCACAGCTACTTGGGAGGGGAAGGCAGGAGAATCACTTGACCCCAGAAGGCGGAGGTTGCAGTGAGCCAAGATCATGCCCTGCACTCCAGCCTGGGTGACAGAGTGAGACTCTGTCTCAAAAAAAAAAAAATTAAATCAATCAGTCAATCTATATTTATTTACAAGTTTATGTGTCAAGTTGACACATAAAATAATATTCAAAACTGTATGGTACTGGCATAAAAACAGACACACAAACCAGTGGAACAGAATAAAATGCCCAGAAATAAAGCCACAGATATATAGTCAACTGACTTTAAACAATGATCCAAGAATACACAAAGGAGAAAGGATAGTTTCTTCAAAAAAATGGTGTCAGAAGAATCAGACATTCACATGTGAGAAAGATGAATTTGAATCCTTATCTTACATCATACACAAAATTAAATGTGAAATGATTACAGACTTAAAATTTAAGACCTAAAACTGTAATTCTCCTAAAAAAATAGGAAAAGAAGTTCAGGACTTTGGTCTTGGCAATTATTTCTTGGATATAACATCACAGGCACAAGCAATAAAAGCAAAAATAGACAGGTAGGACTACATCAAACTCAAAAGCTTCTGCACAGCAAAGAATACTAGCAACAAAATGAAAAGGCAATCTATGGAATGGGAGAAAATATTAGCATATCGTATATCATCTCCAAGTATTTTCCATCTTAATAGTTAGGAATCCATCCAGTGGCTAAAGTTAGAAATCTTTGAAAGTGATTTTTTTTTTTTAATGGAGTCTTGTTCTGTTGTCCAGGCTGGAGTGCAGTGACACGATCTTGGCTCACTGCAACCTCCGCCTCCCAGGTTCAAGTGATTCTCCTGCCTCAGCCTCCGAGTAGCTGAGATTACAAGCACAAGCCACCACATCCAGTTAATTTTGTATTTTTAGTAGAGACAGGATTTCTCCATGTTGGTCAGGCTGGTCTCGAACTCTGGATCTCAAATGATCAGCTCACTTCAGCCTCCCAAAGTTCTGGAATTACGGGCATGAGCCACCATGTCTGGCCAAGAGCTCTTGCCTTTTTTCTCAGCTACGAGTACATTCAAACTACCATCGAGTTCTGTATATTCTAGCTCCAAAATTCACCTCAAATCATTTACTTCTTTACCTTGGTGAAGGCTAACCACTTCCCCTAAGTTCTTGCTGAAATGGAGAAATAAAATGCTAAAAAAATGTCAAAGGAGTGGGAATCCACCTGTAGTTAAGGAGACCAGAATGATTTCACAGAGGACGAGGCACCTTAGATAATTCTTTGATAATGGATAGGGATGTGATGGATAGGTGGGTTTGGGAACATCACTGCAGACAAAGGGAACAGGGTGGACAAAGATATGGAGGAAGGGAGTATGCTCTGAAAAAAAAATAAAATAAAATAAGTAGCCCAGTTGGGCTGGAGCTGAAAATATATTTAGAGTTGAAGTGGGAGCAAGGGCTAAAAACATAACATTGGACTATATTGTGGAGGCCCTGAAATACCACAGTGGGACAGATTAAGTTGATTTGTATATTTCCTGACTTCCCGAGGTGCCTTGTTGTTCATGGCCATAAACGTGTATCAGCGGAAATGGAAGACAACCTGTACTCTCTTAATTGTTCTGCATTTCACTGGGGTCTTTTCCATTCTAAATGTACAAGGGGATGCCCCAGAATACAGAAATTTTTCTACTGTTTTTTTTTCTGTAACATCAATTATTTAAGCAACACTGTATATTAGCAGAGCCATATGCTTATTATAATTGTAATTGCTTCCACATGCTTATTTTCAGAGTCATTTCTTATGTACTGAGATACTTATCTTGCATGTAGAACTACCTATTTTGTGAAAATACCAATAGCAGGGCCACCACTGTGTTTATGATTACTAACCTCATTGAATCAAAGGCAACACAGATGGAGGAAGTTTTAAGAATATTTAGTACATAATTTACTCGATTCTATCTCCTCAAGGTGCCTTGCAGATTGTCTTAGTAGATATGAATTTCCTTTCATCATGTGGAATGAAATTCTATCCTTGGTTTGTTATAAATTAACAATCTTCTATAAAGTCCTGCATTCCAAACAACAGCTGACATACTTAATATGGAAAAAAATTCCCTGCACTACTCAGAGCTAGCATTTCTTCTTTGGTCAGTGCAACAATTTTAAATTGCTTTCTAGTTAGCCCTGATTTCTGATAAACCAAGTCAACTCCATAAATATATTTGTTGTTCCATCTCACAGAAAATAAGTCGCAGGCTTTTGAAAATGTCGCCAAGTGATTTTCACACTAATATGTGAACATTCTTCAAGCATCTGTATAAACAAGAAAGTATAACAGGACCTGGGATCACTGTAGACATTGTCAAAAGCTAATACAAACTAAAAAGTGAGATGCACCATCCCAGTGCTTTTTCGTATGGAGAAGAAATACAAATCACGAAATAAAAAATATGTGTAAACAATGAATGAAGAGTTGCTCAGATTAAAATGACAGGAAGCCAGAATAAAAACATTTCTATCCATAAATTGGCAAAATACTAATGATCATTCTCAGTGACTCTTGGGCTTAAGGAACCCGTGTGCCTGTTGATTCTCCCACAGTGCTGGCCCAAGAGTTCTTCTGAGGACACTGGTTGAAAAGGATTGCAATGTCACATAACTGTGTATGTTCTAACTCTTCTAGGAGCTCATCGTAAGAAAATAGAGATGTTCACAGGAATTTAGCTATAAGGATTTTATTCATCACATTGATCTTTACTGCAACTAAAATAAAAATTAGTTAAATGTACAATGAAAGGAAAGTGAGGAAATGTGTTACACTAAGGGAGTACTATGCACCTCTTAAATACTGAAGAAAATATTTAATGTCATGGGGAAATGATTTTAGTTTATTTACTAAAAAAAATTAGCACTACATAGGGCTTGTAAATAAAGATGCCAACTCTGTAAAATCATTAATCTCCCTCTTTCTCTCAGACAGACAACACACACACTGAAGGATACATGCATCAAAACATTAACGATAGTTATTGTTGGTTTCAAGTTATAGGTGATTTTTATTCCTTTTCATGCCTATATGTATGTATATATTATATTAGATATGCACCATACATACATATACTTTGCATGCTTCTATATTATATAGTTTATACACAGGTATATCTATTATAATACATGTAAACATAGATATCTTACTTTGGACAGTGTAAAGAATGAACAATAAAAATTGGACTTTTTCAGCAATTGTTAGTATTAAAGTGAAAAATTGGTAGCATTAGGACTCTGTTTTATTTTGAGAGTCCAAATTGGCTGAGAATCTTTAGAAAGTAATACAGAAAAGAATGTTTTTTATCAAATTCTATAGGACCTAATAAGTGTATTTACTGTTATAAAATAAGGCAGAATCAAAGCAACAAAATTTAGTACTCATCATAGATGACACAAACAAATGGAAACATATCCCATGCTCATGGATGGGTACAATCCGTATTATGAAAATGACCATACTGCCAAAAGCAATCTACTAATTCAATGCAATTTCCATCAAAATGTCGCCATCATTCTTCACAGAGTTAGAAAAACATATCCTAAAATTTATATGGAACCAAAAAAGAGACAGCATAACCAAAGCAAGACTAAACAAAAAGAACAAATCTGAAGGCATCACATTACCTGATTTCAATTTATACTATAAGGCTGTAGTCACTAAAACAGCATAGTACCGGTATAAAAATAGGCACACGGACCAATGGAAGAGAATATAGAATGCAGAAATAAACCCAAATACTTGCAACCAACTGATCTTCAACAATGCAAACAGAAACGTAAAGTGGAAAAACGATACCCTTTTCATCAAATGGTGCTGGGATATCTGGCTAGCCACATGTAGGAGAATAAAACTGGATCCTCATCTCTCACCTTATACAAAAATCATCTCAAGATAGATTAAGGACTTTGATCTAAGACCTGAAGCTGTAAAAATTCTAGAAGATAACATTAGAAATACTCTACTAGACATTGGCTTAGGCAAGGATTTTATGACTAAGAACCCAAAAGCAAATGCAATAAAAACAAAGATAAATAGCCGAGACTTAATCAAACTAAAGAACTTCTACACAGCAAAAGGAACAATCAGGAGAGTAAACAGACAACCCACAGAGTGGGAGAAAATATTCACAATCTATACATCTGACAAAGGACTAATATAATCTACAATGAACTCAAAGAAATCGGTAAGAAGAAAACAAATAATCCCATCAAAAAGTAGACTAAGTATATGAATAGACAATTCTCAAAAGAAGACACACAAACGGCCAACAAACATATAAAAAAAATGCTCAACATTAGTAATGATCAGGGAAATGCAAATAAAACCACAATGCAATACCACCTTACTCCTGCAAGAATCGCCATAGTAAAAAAATAATAAATGTCGTCACGGATGCAGTGAACAGGGATCACTTTTACCCTGCTGGTGAGAATGTAAACTAGTATGACCATTTTGGAAAACAGTGTGAATTCCTTAAAGAATTAAAAATAGAACTACCATTTGATCCAGCAATTCCACTGCTGGGTAGCTACCCAGAGGAAAAGAAG
The DNA here is from genome assembly GCF_048565385.1 of Saimiri boliviensis. Taxonomy (NCBI): domain Eukaryota; kingdom Metazoa; phylum Chordata; class Mammalia; order Primates; family Cebidae; genus Saimiri; species Saimiri boliviensis. Next base: position 15,855,680 of record NC_133468.1, read on the forward strand.
TCATTATATGAAAAAGATACCTGCACAGACTATAGCAGCACAATTCACACTTGCAAACGTGGAACCAAACAAATGCCGATCACTCAGTAAGTGGATAAAGAAACTTGGATATATACTATAGTATTCATATATATACAGTAGTAATACCACTCCACCATAATAAGGAATGAATTAATGGCATTCACAGCATTATTTCCATGCAGGAATGGAAAACCAAACATCATATGTTCTCACTTATAAGTGGGAGCTAAGATATGAGGATGCAAAGGCATAAGAATGACATAATAGACTTTAGGGACTGAGGCCGAAAGGGCGGGAAGGGGCTGGGGGATACAATACTACAAATAGGGTTCAGTGTATACTGCCTGGGTGATAAGTGCACCAAAATCTCACAAATCACCACTAAATAACTTACTCATGTAACCAAACCTGTTCTCCAATAACCTATAGAAATAAAAAAAAGGATTTAAAAAAACCCTAAAAACCCACAATATACTCCAAAAGTTAAAATAAGGAAATTAAAAAATATAATAAACATAAATGTAATGAGAAAGAAAAATTAAAGTAAATAAAGACAAGTAGAAAGCTTGAAAAAATAGATCTCTTTCAAGCCTGATTAAAAAACATGAGAGATAAAAATATAAAAGATTAGAGATGAGAAGGGAGACATAACTATAGTTACAGGAGCAATTAAACAAATTGCGTGAGAATATGACTCACGAAGAAGCCGCAAGGATATGGAAGCAGAAATAATCTTCAAGAAACTATTAATCAACCTGGAATAGTTCTAGCCAATGTTCACCTACAACACGCTAACTGTGCCCTTAAAAATAATATTATGACTTCTTTCCTTGTACAAAGCAATATTTGATGTTACTTTATTATTTAATCATTTTATTAAATATTATAAACACTGTGGTCTAGCTGTTGTAATACTGTATTCTACATGTAAGCAGAATCGATTGCACTGTAAGGAGCCCTCCCTGTACTGCGGGAGTGTAGGGTTATGTATGTACTTCTATTTTCCTGCTATTCAGCATAAAATTAGATGCTTTTTAAATATTATAATCTTGATTACTAATATTCAGCATTCATATGCTAGTCAGAGGTTAATTTCTCCTATTAAAATGCCAAGAAGCAGGTAGACTCTTTGTGGTGTAAGGGTTTCTGGAGTCCTTCTACCTGGACTACTGCTTCTCTTTCTGTTATCACTTCTAACTTTGTTACTTTCCATCCAAAAACGTGTGTGTGTGTGTGTGTGTGTGTGTGCGTGCACGCGCACGTGTGTGTGTTCGTGCCCATGCACATGTGTGTAGTATCTGTGTTTTAATCAGATGCTTCCTAAAACATTCCAGTCCTTGTTCACATAAACTTTCAATAGTTCTGTAATGTCTGCTTGAACCGACCTTAACTCCTTAAGATGAAGCCACAGTTCTTGGTCATCTGATTGCTACACATCTATTCGTGTATTTCTACTCCTATTCAATAAAATCACTACATTTCAATTAGTCTGACTAGAGTTGAAATTTTTTCTAAACTAAAAAGTGTCCCCTGAAAAATTATCATCACCTTCACTTCACCTCCCATTCTCCAACCATCATACACTCTGGCTTTTCTTCATTTAGAATATCCACCATCTCATTTCCATACATGTAAGCCCTGACTCCTATTTACAACCTAATTAAAACTGTATCTTCTCAAAGCTTTCCTTACTGTACCAGTATGCTAACAAATATGTTTATTTTCTTCTCTCCCTATTGAAGGTAGACAGGACTGTCTCTGTAAATGCATATGAGTGCTTGGTTCCTTCAAGAGACAACAAAGTCCATATTATTGTCTATTCATATAGGAAGTCAAATTCAGCACAGAGAATTTAAAGAAAAAAATAGGAATTTTACCATAACACAGTTAAGTATGATTAGCACATATGGTCATTACCAACAACAAAAGTGATCAAACAGGTTGTCACAAAATAATGAATTATCCAAATATTTTGAGAAGTGAGTAGCAGCTTAGACTTAATTTCTTGGGAAATAAAAGGTCTAAAACAATCAACATAAATCTTTTGGACACACTTCCAATATATACATTTCTGTATTTATGTATTCTGTCATATATGCTGTGTGTGTCCATGTGTATGTGTGTATATGCCAATAAATTACTTGCATTGTAAAACATATTCAAAAGTTAAAATTTTAAAGAACAAGTGAAAATGGGCCAGGTGCAGTGGCTCATGCCTGTAATTCCAGTGCTTTGGGAGGCCAAGGCTGGTGGATCATGAGGTCGGGAGTTTGAGACCAGCCTGGCCAACATAGTGAAACCCCGTTTCTACAAAAAATACAAAAAAAAAAATTAGCTGGGAGTGGTGCTAGGCACCTGTAATCCCAGGTACTTGGGAGGCTGAAGCAGGAGAATTGTTTGAACCCAGGAGGCGGAGGTTGCAGTGAGCCGAGATTGTACCACTGCACTCCAACCTGGGGAACAGTGTGAGACTTCACCTCAAAAAAAAAAAAAAAAAAAAAAGAATAAGTGAAAATGAAGGTAAATTTATATGGAAGTTTTAATTTTTTTTATCCTGCACCAGTTGATCATGATGCTCAAACCATATCTTGGAGACATGATCCCACTAATTTTAAGAAGAGGTTGGAATGAAATAATGAAGAAATAACGTCATGGAGTAGGTGATTAGGTGCTGCTGGATGCAGGGTGGGGAGGGAAAGTGTTGGGGAAAGAGACAAGAGTTGGGAAGGGAAGAGGGACATATTGCAAAGAAAGTGGATTCCCCACCAAGTCAAATTTTTTTGACAGATTCAAATGGATTCAGAGCTCCCCAGAGGCAAGAGTTCTTATGTGGGACTTGAGAAAAAGTGGGTGTTTTTCTGTGGATTCTGGCTTACATGGACAAGACAGCATCATTGGTTTAAGTGATCTAAGGCTTTAAAGGGCATGCTCCTTGATGTAAGATGACCAATACAGTTCAAGACTCAAGAAGGTCAATACAGGTTTCTCTTCTCTCTGTCCTCTGAAACTGTACACTATAAAATGTCTATAGTGCTCATTTCGGCGTTTTCATATATGGCCTTCATTTCCCTGGAATTTGGCCAATTTGTATTTATTGATTTCTATCCCTCTCAGTAACATCCCTCTTCCCAACAAATCACCTTCCCCACCATGCACACACAACACAGACACACACATACAAAGAGACACATACACAATGGCTTTGTCCAATGCAGAGCAATTAGCAATTACTTGAAATCTTTTCAGAAATAAGTGTTCCCCAAATTAATTCATTTCCTCATCTGAGAGGACTTTTCTATTTTTCACCAATATTGAATAAAACAACACATAGTTTTCTCTTTATATTTGTGTACATATTAAAATGTGCACATCTGAGATAATGTGGTATCTTTCAAATGCCAATTTTCTTCTTTCAAAATTCCTTTCAAAGATCCTTGTTGATTATTGAATGTTTCACAGTGTATTTCTTGCATAAAAAGCTACAAAACATACTTCCCAAAACTCCTCCAGTGTCTAACTTTCTCACTGTAAGTAGCTTCATGCCTCTTTTTTCATGATTAACACAGATGGAAAGATTGTCGTGGTGTTTATTTCCCCCAGAATAGTATAATTCTGCCTAAGTTATCTCTTAACCTACTCTTTTCCCAAAAATGCCTACTCAAATATTTCAGTCCCTTTCTTTTAGTAAACATGCTCATACTTCAGTTATCTTTTCTTCATCACAAATATCTTGGGAATACAAAGACAACTGGGAATACCTTGCTTGGGGAGTGAGAGTCTTTCCTGAATATTCCTCGGCTAACCTGCTTATCCACTGGTTGAAGAACATTTCTTGGTTTGTGGAACACTGTTTCTGACTCGCTGGTTCCCAGCTCAGCATTAGCTAACATGGCTCCATGTCCTTCTTTCTCTCTTGGCATGATGGAGGTCTTCATCTATCACTGCACATTTCTCTTCTAGCCTTCGCTTTATTGTCTCCAACTTCATTGTTACAGACTCCATAAACCATTTGCAGGATCAAAACTGAACATAATTAGCACAAAGTCATTTTCCTTCTCTTTAAATGGCTTCCTCCTGAAAAGCCCCAGGGTTTTCCTCAATCAGCTGAAGTAGCTAAAGTTTTTAAAGTAGGTTTTCCCTCCATCTATTTCCAAATAGTCCACCTGGATACTTTTACATTAAAATAGCTTGAAGTATATGTGTTAAATCAAAGACTCTGACCTTAATTTTTCAGTACTTCAGGGCATCTACTTTGGAAGATGGAGATGACATACTACACACTTAAACTCACCCCCGCCCCACGTATACAATTATTTTATTACTTTCCAAATTAAATTGATTTTAATTTAATTTTATCAGAAGCATTTAAATCTAAATGCCTTAAAACCATTTTAAAAATTTAGTAGTACAAAATTAAACCCACTTTTCGGATGTAGCAGACTTGCCAAAAGAAGTAACATCACAACTCTAAATACATGAATCCATAAAATTGCTGGGCTCTAGCTTTCTACAATTTTTATATCTAATTTCCATAAAGATTGTATGTAGGTCACAGTTGGTAACTTAAGGGACTACAAAGGCTAAGTCACACCGTAAACAACAGAGTGGCCTGGAGGAAGATCAGGTGACCTAAAAGACATGGAATCTATTCAGAACTGCTACTGCGACTGTTTCTAATCCGGTTTGTCCTGATCAAAACCTGGACCAGCGTGACTGAATCTTCTTATATTGAGGATGGCCAAAAATAAAATTCTAATATAAAACCTCTCACCTTTAACATGTTGGTTGTTAATCTAAAAATGTTTGATACTGCACTAATCAAATTAAACAATAAAATTGCAATCAGCCTGTAGACTAACATGCAGTTTGTACCTTCTGTTGTAGTAACAGAAGAAATAGAATGGAACTCTGTATTAACTGTAGCAACAGAACATTATAGTAATCATTTATTAAGACTCCCATTAAACCACTTAGCCACACCTTAAACTCCTTTAACGTTCCTCAAACTGAGTTGATGGAAACCAGGAAAGAACCATTTTCCAGGAGGTTCTTACAGCTAGCACTTAAATAGTACTCAAATTAAATCACAAGTAACATTTTTAGTTTCATGTATAAGCTTATATACATAATGCCCACATATCTGGGATGTCCTATGTACAAATCTATTATTAATACCTGAAATTTTCTTCTACTTGCCCTGTTTCAGAATGGCTAATTCAAGTGCCTCATTACTTCTCATACATTCTTCTCTAACCCGTTTTACTTTGATATTATTTTCTGTGCAGGTTTCTTCTGATTCAATTGTCTGTAGAAAATTTATACTATCAACTTCCTTAGATTTAACTCATCTTATTTACGACCTTAATTCTCTATGCATGGCACATCTCTCCCACCTATTAGATAAATTTAATTCAATTCTTGACAAACAACAACTAAACTTAAAAAATGACTAAACAATAAGCAAAAAAAAAAAAATTTGACTGAATTTTTGACTGAAGAGGCTTCCAATTGTGAACGGACAAAAACATTTTGCTTCTTACCATTTTACTGCCTTTGCAGTAAAAAGAGCAACTCAACTGAAGTTAAAGTACTGGTATCAGGAACTCAGCAGCTTAAAACCAAATGATTATCCACCAAGCCCAATGTCTCCCCGAAGGCCTGGAGATTACACATGTAATAATCAGGCTGCCCTTGCCAAAAGGAAGGCTTAGTGCTTCATTTTATTTATTGTATTTATTGAATGGAGCCATTCCTTGATAGCCCCTGGGAGCATTAACAAACATGAAAGAAACCACCAAAGAAATGAAAGAAATATATAAATAATGAAAGACCATGCCACCAAAGTTTATAATCTGGAAAGTGCAGTGCTGGAATAAGGCACAGACTCCTCCACTCCTCCACGTACTCTGTTCTTCTTTACGGTAATGTAAGAATTGCTTAATTTGCCAGAAATGTAAACCTCCAAAGTCTCATACAGGTCCATTTGCGGAACATCGATTCTTTCACTTCTAGCTTTCTTATCATGCCACGTGACAACGTGATAGTCTCACATGTTGCCTCTGGTTGTATATTATTATCAGCTGTGTGTTTGCATTGTAATAATCATATATTAAGACTCCCATTAATAAACTCTTTAAAAATAAGTTGTCCCTATATCCTCTAATAACTGGCTTTTTAAGGAATTGAAAGAGAAAAACATAAATGAGGTCATCCTTTCATTCAGGAATGAAAAAGACAGACCTATGATATTTTGTGTCTATGACCTTTATTTTTCTAAATCTGTAACTCATTTCATATTCTTTTTATAGTGGTATTCTTTTAAATATACAGGTATATAAAATAAAGCGTAAAAACAAATTGAAATCATTGTCATTGAAATAGCTTAAAAGTTTGCTCTGGGTTTTTGTGTGTGTGTGTACATTTTTAAATTTGGGGCTTTTTTTTTTTTTTAAAGAAATTGAGACAACAATTTTCTTTAGGTTCCATGGAAACTGGTTTTATAAAATGTGGCTGGAAAAGAAATTATCCCGTACCAACATCAACCATAGTCAAATATGAACGTATGCTTTCTGTCGCTACCTCTTTTACTATTCTTACCGCTAACTTTTCCCTTTCCTTAAGAGCAAAAGTACAGGCCCTTGGCTAGGTCTGGAGCTCATAGTAAGGTTTTATGTCTGTTACAGGCACTCTCTGTGATTTTACATGAGGGATTAGGGAGAAGAAAGGAATAGAGTGGGTTATAAAACACAAAGTTAATTTGAGCAGGAAAGAGTAATAGACTGGGAGTGGAAATAGAAACCCACTAGTATGTTTTGTTTGTGTTTACTTAAGGAGCCTGCTGTAATGCTAGATTTATTGAGAAGCCACTTTCTGGAAAGAAAGAAAATAAATTTAAGAAACTCACCTTAAATTACAAATGAACACAACTTGGTTGGTATTAACAATCTAAGGCTATTGTACCTGGTGCTAAGGAAAATCCTCCCTTCCCTCAGGCTTCATTCCTCATGTCTCAGTTAACAAGCAGTGAGTACCTGGGTGTGTTCAAACTCTGCAGAGGAGACAGATACACTACGGACCTTTTGCCAAAAGGACTCAATCTAATAGAATCTGTGTACCACAAATACACTTTACATAAATCCATTACATGCCCAGAGCCAGCTTGTTTTATAAATGCATTTTGTGAAATGCAATGGAATTAACCCAACATTTATATTTCAACCTCAGAGTACATTATGAGGATTGTAAATTTCCCAATTGAAAACAGATGAAAATGAGCATTGTGCTTATTTACTTTGGGCGGACATGGAGAGGGGAGGGGATGAATAATTTTCTTAAAGCTTTAACCAACGCTGGATTTCATTTACTGTCATTTCTGGCTTCCTATTTCATGCCAACTTTATTCTCTTTGTTTTTGTTTTTGTTTTTCCTTTCTGGATTTCCAATGAAATAACTGAAACTATAATTCTGCTGAAAGAAAAAAAAAATCTCAAGGATATTTTTAAGTCCCAAGGTGAAGAAACTGCCTAAGGGATTCAAGAGAACATAGACCAGATTTTTACAGTTTGTGCTACTTTGCATCTTTAAGGAGGCAATTAGTTATTCTTGTGTATTAGTGACTGCCCCATTTTCTCCATAACTCAGATAATATAAAAAGCCCCAGAGAGGACATCTTTTAAGTGGGATATTTATTACTGAACAAAAGTACGGATTCTAATTTAAAGTCACTGGGAAAGCCCTTTCTCTGGATGTCGTCAAATTTCACAGCAACAAGAACTTGGTCGGGGGGGCGGGGGGAGGGGCGCTGTTCTCTACTCTCACTGCCATTTCTAGCGAAATCATCATGACTTCAAGATAGGATTAGAGAATTTGAAAAAATAACGTGGACCTGAGAGTGTTATGTATTTGAAGCAACCCAATCCAAGCCAGCACAATGGTAAAATAGTGGCTGTAAAGTGAACATAGGATGCAGCATTCTGGTGTCTATACTACCAAAAAAAAAAGAAAGAAAGAAAGAAAGATAGGAAGACAGGCTCATCTGTGGGATGGGACTGTCTGTCAAGTTTATCTAATGGATCATTTTTTTCATAGCAGCACATAGGAAGCATAATGAGCATTGATCTACAGAGAACTGTTGGCAAAGTCAGAGATTTTACTACACAACTTTGCAGATTGGATACATACTTCATATTACCAGAAAGGAAGTTGATTCCTGAGGTCTGTCTTCACACGCTAACTATGCTTAGCAAATTCACAACTGGAATTTTTTAGGGGAGATTTTTAAATAAACATGGTATAAAATCCATGTATCCCCAAATCCCACCATGAAATGAAATTAAAACATGTAGAATCCCACAGGAGAGATTCATTTTTTTGACCACGTATCTTTAAAACGTAAAATTAAATTGAAACACTTCTTTCTCAAAGTATAGATTCCTGTTACTTCCTCTTCAAGAAAGGTATACCTAAAAGGTTATTGATTTGGTTCTGAAGGACACAGTGTTTATTATGGAGGAAGCCATCTCTGGGTACAAGTGTGAGAAATTAATGATGGCTTTGTAAGTGTCCATGCTGCAGTGTGGAACCAGTGGGGCAACTGTCAATCTATATGATAATACATTCCCAAACTTCATAAAATCAGTGATGTGAAAAAGCATTGATTTCTTTGTGAGCTAAACAGAATTCGCCAGAAAGAGCAAGAAGTTTACTGAAGTTAACACCTCTGCCTGCAGAGTTGCTCACACCTCATTTTTTATTTGCTTAAAGAGTTTATGATGTCATGTGTAAAATTTCTTATTTTTATTTCTGGCCAAGAATGAGAACAGAATATGCATTATGTACCTCTTTTGAATATGTAAAATATTGATAAAAAATTTAAAAAGAAAAAGAAAGACATTCTACCTCTATATTTGAAAATAATCATCTCTCACCTAGCTGAACTCTGGCTTCAATACCTCCTTCGTGCTTTGGCAACCATACTGACATGCAGAGTTCCTTAGTGCCTCTAAGTACATTTCTCTTGATGTAATTCTGGCTGCATTGCAACCAGCACTACAGGAAAGAATCAGAACAACTGTATCTAAGGGTTTATTTCTTATCAGTATACAGGGATTTATATAGACTCTCAGAAAGTAAAAATTATTCAAATATGGTGTTTTTGAATAATACTGAAAAAATAAAACTATTCTTGGTCAATCAAACACATGATTAATTACAGATTTTTTTTCATCCATAACTCTTCTAGGTAAATTCAAGGCAACCATTTTTTGTGCTCTTGCCTTCACCGAAAACATCCCCTTATTAGATGAGTTTTAAGATGCATATAACCTAAATGGGAGAAGGTACAGGTCTATAAATATGTGTAAATAACTCTGTATAGATGGTTCCCTCTATAGATGTGAGAATATCAACCATGAGGGACTAGCTAAAACACCTTGTTTAAAATGTGCCATAAATTCTTGGATTACAAGTTATTTTATTTATTAGGCAATCAAACTGCCTTCATTTAAATAGTTATCTGACACACACACTGAAGTTGAAAAAGGACATCAGCAAATGGATTCAATGTATGCTTTTATGAAAACTTCTAAAAGTAATTTCCTATCAAATAAGCACCTCAGAGTGGCGAATGTGCCAAGTGTCAGAATTTTGTTAAAATTCAAAAGGAGTCAAGTGCAGATTTTTCCTTGAGAGTACACCTTGATTAGCTACATGAACGGAGGCATAAGTAAGACACATCCCCTTGTCCCCAATGTAGAATAAATTATTTCAAAATTAAACATAAATTTAAATGCAAAAAAGTGACATCTTTTTGAGTATGTGCGACTTACCCAGGAAATGATGTATTTTCAACACAGTTTTGAGATTAAACGATATTTAGCTATGCTTTTGCATTCACAACAAGCTGTCCGCCTGCAAATTTCCTTTTTCTTTTTTAAATGAAAGGAAATATTTAAAGCTGCTCTGGCAGAAGTTTATAATATTTTATATAAACATTCTTAACGGATCTATTTGTAAACATTTTAATGGTAATGGTAATTCTTCTAGCAAACATGCAATCTATTCATAGCAAACCACATAGCATTTGATGTTTTCTTCTTAAATCAGCTGTAACCTAATGCAATTTATCTTTTTAAAAAATGTTTTTGACTAAACACACTTCGGAATTGCTCAGAAACCCACAAATAAGCACCTTATCTCTTTAATGACTTGCTTAGGCTTCTCTATATTTACTGCTTAATGATCGGAAGGATTTAATTTTCAAAGTTTCATTAAAACCCACCTAGAAAGCTGATGGATAGGCAATAGTGATTTGTGACAGAAGATGCGGGAAACCATTAACCTACGTAGGTGCCAAGGGGAAAAGTAAACATATAAGAGAATTCTTTTTTTGAAGACAAGTCTCTTCCTATTTGTCATTATTAAGCTCCAGAGCATCTGTTCCAAGTTTGATCTTCAATACGGATATGAGGCATTGCCGCCTGGAAATGAAAGTCTAAGATAAGGTGGGATTCTTAAGAGATCTCCATGAAAAAAATAACTCAGGTTGCCTTTACTGGGAAGGGGAAATCAATACAAAGACCTAGAAACTTGTGGAGAGAGGACATTTTCTAGGTATAGATCATAGTTTATCAAGCTGCCTCTTTTGCAATGTAATTTACTTGCTAATAAGACCAACTGACTACACCTGAATACTGTGTTATCATCAAAATGTGATTTTAAAATTCTCTTCTCATTTCTTTTGTGCTGAAGGGTTGCTGGTTTACTTCCCCTCAGCTTAGACTGGGCAGACAAGGTCAATTTCCAAGAAAATGAATGGCTTTATGACACCTCTTTATTAAAAAACAAAAACATCCCAAGCCTCACGTGGTGTAGTGCACAGAACATTAAAAGGTATTTAAGAAGCGGGCCTACCGTTCTCATCATCTGATTTATTTTCGTTGTCAGAGTCGGTCAGAGTAAGGGCCGAGTTTTCACGACTGGACAGGCCGGAACTGCGCCTGGATTTTATTCCTCTCCCCCACAATCTGATGGCGTGTTCTGGAGACATCCCTCCCTCAGTGTCAGAGTCGGCGTCAGACCCTGTGCTGAGGGAGTAGCCCTGGTGAAGGATCCCCATGTCGGAGCAGTAGCCGCTTCGGTGTGGGGAGGGCTCACAGATGCCCAGCTCTGCAAGGGTGAAGTTGGTTCCTAGGGCGACAGTGACAGAGAAGCTGATTAAAATGTGTGAGATGCCTTACAAAGTTAAAATGTATTCTTACAAAAAATCAGACACTTTTCCCATCTGACAAATATATCAGATTCACCATGGTGTACAGAAAGATCTTGGACAAGAGCATTCAGGAGAGTGGGATACCTTTGAAAAACAAACAAAAGCAAGAAAGTCCATATCGATTATAGGATAGAGTGCTCAGATTTTATTTCAGAGATTCTTAGGCATCTTGACACTGTTGTCTAGGTAGCTCCATGTAGCTGAAAAAACCCTGAATATATCACAATAGTTAGTAGACACCAAGTGTTTACGTGCACATCTTTTATTTTGTAACTTTTATTTGATATTTTTTAAAGTTTTGCAACATTATGAAGATGATGGTATTATTATAATCCTTTTGTAGATGAGGAAATGGGACCAGAGGATTTAAGGGACTTATCCAAGGTCATGTATCTTGATAGTAGCAATACCTGAATCTGATCCCTATGCAGGGCTCAGATTAAGTTTCACGTCATACAACCTTAATCTTCCAATAAATATGAGTGACAGCTAGAAGACTTGGGAGCCGGTCCTAACTTTCCACTGACAGTCTCATTAATGGCAATTCTCTTAACTCCACCATCCCCAATTTTCTCATCTGTAAAATCTGGGCGATTGTGTGCCTCAAGTGATAATATGTGCCAAACTGGTCCTTTTTAATAAATACTGTCATGGGTTGCTTAAAGAGAGAAATATGTTCTGAGCAATGCATCCTTACGTGATGTTTGCTCTGAGAACATCGGAGTGACTTACACCAACCTAGATGGCCTAGCCTATAACACACCGAGGCTTTGGGATAGCCTACTGCTCCTAGGCTACAAACCTGCACAGCATGTTACTGTACTGAGACTACTACAGGCAAAGTCACACAATGGCAAGCATTTTTGTATTTAAACATAGAAAAGGTACAGTAAAAATACAGTATTATAATCCGACAAGACTGCTGTTGTATATGTGGTCCATCATTGGTAGAAATGAGGTTATGTTGGGAATGTATATGTAATGTGTTACTGAAATCAGCATCCTTTAAAAAAGGATCAAGAGCTAGTCCTTTTGTTTTTAAATGACATCAAAGAATCTCTCTTTGCAAATACAATTTAAAGCCACATGTAGGCTTCACTTATGGAAAGTGAATGTGTGCACATGGGGACCTATAGGAGTGAACTCATGATCAGACAGGAAGCAAAGCAAATAGGCATTTATTGAACACACTATCATGTTCTGTAAACATGTGTTATTACGTATCAGAAAAGGTTCCAGATAATTCATAGGCTTTATAACATTTAAGTACCATCATAGCCCAGCATTTTAGGTGTTGACATCACCACTTTACAAAGAGATGTTAAACACTGTATCCAAGGTCACATCTGGGCACACAGCAGATCCAGGGTTCACCTCTGTGCCTGCAGACCCCTAGCCTGTGCTATTTCTACAGTGTCAGCAGTCCTCAGCAAAAGCAAACATGGCAACATTTCTGCACAGTTTATTTATTTGTGTGATTTACTATTCAGTTCCTTAAAACATATTTTAAGGTTTCAATGCAAAAGAGATAGAATCATGTGGTCCACTCTACTTATTGATGTATAATGCTGATTTCTTTTGTCTTCAGCCAATCTATGACAATGAAAAAAATGCAGTGAAGAAATGCACTTCTCTGCTATTAGTCAAGAAAACCTCATAAATAACACTAAAGCCAGGAGATTACTGACTCTCTCTATATTTATTACATTAAGGCTGTTCCTTATCATTCATGCTTCTAAACCCTTGATGTAACTTGACACACTGTGGTAGTCTACATAAACAATATCACTGTTTAGCTTTTATTTTACAAAGCAACCAATCCACTGTTTAGTTCACAGTAATGTAGTGGGACTTCAATTTGTAATAGACATATGTCTTTTTATTCTGAGTTTTTTTCTTGTCTTCACTGCACACTGAGCTTTTCCAGCCTAATTTGGTTGCGTAAATGGAATCAAGCCCAATTCTATATATAACTGTCTCTTCAGAGTGAAACTTATTTATTGGAGAGCTAACCCAAGTGCAGATTCCTGTCAGCATGGAGTGATTACCCACTACCTGTGCAGTTAAGAGGGAAGTCCTCTCTGCCCGCAGCACAGTGTACTAAGGGCTGCTGTTAACTCACTGGGTGCAGTTTATGTTGCTGTCTGAAATTCTCTGTCTCATGTTTTCTGTTCCAGTTAGGTACAGTCACATAATTATACATTAAAATATATATTTCAGTCTCAGTAGCCTACGAAAATGAAGTTACTGAATGTGTGTGTGTATATACATGGAATTTTACGAGATCTTTCTACTGTTGCTCTTCTCATTCTTAAGCCATTAAAAAAGGTCATTTTATATTAATGTTCTTCCACCTTTATTTTTTCAAAATACAGTTGTAATAAATCACTTTTCCTATTTAATTGGAAATATTCATTCTTTTGAACACTGATTCCTTTTTTAAGTGGCCTTTTTCTAGGACCATTCATCCTAAAACAAAGAGAATCTCTTGTAAACAAACATGGGTCACTTTTCTTGTGCAAGAAAAGATCAAGTTCCTTCTGGACAGAGTCATAAGATATGTTGCTTCATTTTCCCTCAATAAATGAAAACCCAAACTAAAACACACATTTTTTATTCCACAGGTGGGAATTTGCAGCTATATAATCCCATTTAAAATGGAGTGGGTATGTATTAAGACAATTTTTCAGATGGTTTTCCCACATCCCATTATCTAGAACTAGTTTCAAAGACCTCCTCATGTAAGAAGAAACAGCTGTGTGACAACAGGAGTCTCTCTGAAGAGCATGGCATGTGCCTTTTGCTCTGGCTTCCAGAGGTAACAGTGGGCTGAGGCCATGGGATGACACGGAATACACACAGAGCCCCTTCTTTAGTTAAATTCACTTGAGAATTGAAACTGAAATCTTACTTTCATGACAAAACAAACTTGAGATCTTCATGAATCAGGTAAGATTTGCATACATTTAAAAAGAAACCACAGATGGTAGAAAAGTAAAAGTCCACTTCAAGAGTTTCAACTTCAAGCTTATAGCCCCCGAGCCACAAAGGAGCAGCATTGTAAAGAAGATTGGAAGCTCTGTACTGAATTTCCCAGGAAAAGGTAAATGAGCAAGTAAGGTCACATTGGCTTATAGAAAGGAAGATTTTCATCTAAAATCAATATTGATTTTTTTAAAAATTACCTTTTCATCTTCACCTTCCAATAAGACCACCATTGCCAATGCCACCATTTCCCCTCAATTCCTAGTTTGGCATATTTCTAACCTCCACTAACTCAAAGACTAGGAATCTTACTGTAAGTACTAATACCTGGGGCAGGTTCTGGACCAAGATTTTCCCAGGCATGCTGGCTTAACATATGAAGCTGGTGAGCCATATACTCAGGAGAAAGAAAAAAAATGGGTCTATCCAGTTATTAAATCATTCAACAAATATTTATTGTGGTGCTGTGCTAGGCATCAGGGATATAGCAGTGTGCATTATAAAAATATAGTCCATGACATTTACAGTCTAATCGGGGAAAAAGGCATTAATCAAAGAACCACATAAACAAAGTGCAATGCATACAGTGATAAATATTACATAGGAAAAGAACAAGGAGCCATGGAAGGTCACCTAGTGGTCCAAGCCTCACACCTTCACAGCCTGCTCACCAGCTGTTCATCTGGTGTGGGGTAAGCTCTTCAAAGGACTGGGAGTTGACTCCATTGAGAAGCTATCACACATACCCACTTCAGTTTGCTCATACCATGCCCAGTTTTCCCAAACATTCCTCTGTATGGATTGATTTCCAACAATTGTTTTCCATGTATTTTATCTTACAGCAAGAAGCCCTGCATTCTATACACACTTCTGAGAATGCAAATTAGTATGGAAGCATTTTTAATGCTAGCTCAACTTACTGTTTTTCACTTAAACTTTTGCTCATTGATGAAAGACTGATTTTGCCCTAATTCATCTTGCATAATTAATGTCTTTAGTAAGCTCCATGGCAGCTTTGAATGGAAGGCAGAAACTACTCATTGTGTGATTCTCCAAGCTAAGATTTCTAGTGGAAAGCCATGAACCCTTCATTTCTTCTTTATTATTTTTCAGAAAAATAACAAGGAGGCCCAATATATCAGTATTCATGGAATACATATTTATTATTTATCCTCTATCTGCCTCCAGTCTCCTGATATCACGATTAAAGTGCATATAGATAATGTGGCAATGCATTCTATTTCAGGTATGTGCTCCATGCCTGTTGCCAATAACTAACCCAGTGTGGTCCCATGGTATATTACTGAGGCCAGAGTCAATATTTTTATAGATAAATGAGTACATACAATCTATAATATTTACATAAAGCAATTTTACTGTAATTTAGGGTTGAAAAAGAATATTAATGTCTGAAAACTGTTCAGTGATCAAAAGAGGGGAACACAAGTCTGAAAATAATTCTCTTGAAAAATATCTTTAATGTTAAATTGCTTTTTCTTGATCATAACTTCTGTATAACCCAGATCCTCTCCACGCCTTTTTTAGAGAGAAATTTTGCAACAGAAATCATGAGTCATCCTTTGACCCACTGATTCTACTCAGGATGCAATTCTAAGGAGAGATATGTCCTTGCATTGTGATCATGGCTTTATTTTCTAAGTTTCTACCAACTTTGAAATAACCTTTAACTAGGAAAAGCACATATGCAGTTAAGTCAGAATTATCATGTCATCGTAATACCAGGATATACAAATAGCACTGAAAATGTCAGCATTGGAACAGATTTTTTACTATGAGGGCAAGAAGATAAAAGTTAACTGTGGTAAAGAGAGAGCGGACTACAGAAAACTTTCATTATCTACATGTTTATTATGCAAGTACTCTGAATTTAAGAGAAGAAATTTTATATAGAGAAGTAAAAGTTGTAATAACATGAAAATAGTCATGAATGACCACTTATAAAATTCATCCCCAAGCATTCCTGCCCACTTTCTCCTGGTATCTCTTCTCATATCAACTGCCATATCAATGTCTAAGTAATTAATTACTTGCTGATAGCAAAAAGTAATATGGTGTCAATCTATAATTAGATTGTAAAGCTTGGAATGTTGCAGATTTTCTTGAAGTCAAGAAAAATTACCCCCAAAAAATTGGTTCATAAAAAAGATCACAGAATAACCAAAATCTAACAGAATTAAACCAGTTAACGAGAGAAAATAGAAATGGTGTGGTCATGATTATGGGAACTTCAAAATCTGATCTGACAGACTTCTGGTTCTGGACCAAGATTTAGTGTTCCCCTCTTCTACTTTTCGCACTTAAATACAGCTAAAAACCCTGGACATTAAACACAAAAACCACATAAGCAGTTTCTGAAAAGGGAAGAGAAGAAGGTAGATTTAACAGGGTCAATTCCCTGGGTTTATTTTTGCCTAATGTGTTCCAAACCTGGTGCTAGAGAAACTTGCAAATTGGAAATGCCAGCAGACAAAACAAGCCCAAAGTACAGCCTGCTATAGCAAGGAGCCCCAACCCTATACTTCTACAAACATACCAGGATAAATTTTTAAAAGACCAAGTGGTGTCCGTGGAGACCAGGCGCAGATCCTGGACTTGTATTCTCAGCCCTCCCTCTCCTTGCTGGAGGCAGAGAAGGCTAAATGTTAAATCGAATTTCACCGCCACGATCAGAAGAGGACTTGTGGGGAATGGTAAGGAGGTAACTCTTTCCCTCTCAACCAGATTGGCATCTGCAGAGGCCTGGGGTGGGCTGGTGTGGTTCTAAAACCCAACTCTGGCAGCAATGAAGCAACGCTCTTTCACTGCATCGTCTTTCTCACTTTGTCAAAGTAAACACAGTGGACCTTTGCATCCACCTGTCAGTCACTACAGTCTCCTACTACTCCCGTTGGCTCAGTGTCAGAAGAGCCTTCCTATAACATAAGATTTAAATATAATCCATGGTTTCATAATGTAATATTTCAGTTGGCCAGGATATAGTAAAAAAATCATTGGTCATACCACGTACCAAGAAAATCTCAACTTGAATGAGCAATGATAATTATTTCAATAAAAGGTTAATGAGAAGCCCTTAGGAAAATTAATGAACTCATCAAATATTTTTTTGAAAAAAATGACTCTCTACCATGCTGCTGCAAAATGCAAGCCTAAAGGGAAGGATAGAATGCAGGACAATCAGACAATTTTGCTGTAAAATGAATACATGTGCCCCACCCCAAAACTGTTACTCTTTATCATGCTGGAAACATATGTATCATTCACATAGTGAATAATATTAAATATAAACTGAACTATGTACAATATGCATAGTTCTAATAGTAAATAAAATTAAATATAAACTCCAAGTTTTGATAATCAGTTTTAGTTTTTCAAGATACAGTTGCAAAAAATTATTTTTCCTACTGGAAATATTCATTCTTTTGAACACTTTTTTAAGTGGCCTTTTTCTAGGATCATTCATCCTAAAACAAAGAGAATATCTTGTAAACAAACTTGGGTCACTTTTCTTGTGCAAATGTTAGAGCGCACATTTTAAAGTCAAGAATGAATATGGAGTCCAATTTTTTCTAACAGATATTTAAGAGAAAGATAGAAATTATAATGTTATCGTACTTTTATCAAAGAAATTGAAGGAATTTGACAGGATGCCTTAAGCTTTTGCCTCATAGAATGTTATCAAGAAAAATGTGGCAGTTAGAAGTGATAAAATATAATTTTATTTCTGTTGGACAAATCAAAATGAAATACCAAACTGTTATCTCACATTTAGTTTAAAAATGTTATATTTAAATGTTGAGCAATTGTAGATATGTGTGAGCCATACAAAATAATCAGTTTAAAACCATTACCAACATTATCTAAAATATTATTTTTATACAAATATAAAAACCTACATATTTACATATGCAATGATTATATTTTTGGAAGCCACCGAAGGAACTATTTATGAATACTAATGTTTTATGCTTTTATATCATAAAAATCTTCACACTCTCTTTTAATGCCCTTTTAAAGTTCATCTGTTTTTACATATTTAGATATTTTTCCAAATGTTGATAAAACTGTTCATCCAAAATCCTGTGGTTTAAAACAACAGAGTAAGTGTACATGCATTATTATTCATAAAAGTTTAAGTCAAATATTTATATTTCAAAGATGTACTTTAAGAATTACATTTTTAATGTACAACACCTAAGAGATTGATACATTGATGTTCTTAAACTTTTAGACTAATTATTTTAACCTATATAAATGTCTTCTGATATGTCCAAACTTTTACAATTTGTAACTAGAACCATTCCAATGTTAATAAACACCTTCCAAATCAAGGAAACACCAACAGGGCTAGTGAAGACAGGAGGTTTTCCAATATGCTAGGTTTTCCTGTAAGCTGTAAGTTTCAAAAACTTTTTGAAAGTTTTTCAAAAAGAAGGGCGAAGGTGGCATTTTTCTCTGATGTGGTGGCGTTTTCCCATTCCAATCTGAACAAAGCCTGATTTGGAAAACCCAGAATCAGTCACAACAAAAGGTTCTGCGGAACAACTGGCAGTTCATAAATAAAAATAAAATGTCCAGGAGCCTGGCTGGTTTTTTGGAGACTGTTTTCTGCTGATGAAAATTCTAACGAGATTGAAAATCAATTTCAGTATTAAAAACTATACCAATCAGTTATCCTGTGCGAGAACATTACAAAAGTGTACATCCACCTGACTACATGAGACTCTGCCTCCCTAAATAATTTTTTTCATAGGAGAGAGAGGGAAAGAGAATAGTAGTGAGTAAGCTGCAAGGCTACTAGATTAGTTTACATTTACTGAGGTTTCAAGTACTGTCCTAAATGCTTTTCTATAGTTTTCCCTTTTAATTAAAAAAGCAGCCCTACAAATTAGTCACCAAGTAGCTTCAAGTGAAGAAAACCAGGAGTTAGAATGTCTGTTTTAAAAAATACTTGTTGACCAGATAGCCTTAGAATTAAATACTTCTGCTGACTTCATTTACTCATTTATAAAAGGGACATAAAATAGTACCAAACTTCCTAGGGTAGGGGAGGGCACTGAATGACATAAGGCAGACAAAAACGCTTAAAACATTGACTGCATCAGAATAACCACAAAACAAATGTAGCTATTATGACGATCATCAGTTAACAGAGGAAGAAACTTGCTTTATTTCTTTACATAGAATGACTAATATTTTCTATTTTTTCATGAATTGATTTAGAAAGTTTGGGAAAAATAAATTTTCTAGGAACCTGCCCATTTCATTTATGCTTTCAACTAGGTTAGCATAAATATAATAGGTTATCCATGTATTTTTGAGTCTTTAAATTTCTGCTAGTTTTGTAGAATACTCTTTATTTTCATTCCTCATAATATTTATTTGTGCCTTCCTTTTTTTAACAGAATTAACCAATTCAGTTATAATTTTTATAATTTTTAACTGAATTAACCAATTCAGCAATAATAGTTTTTTCTTCCAAAAAAATTTTCTGTTTTTCTGACTCTACCATCTGTGTATGTTTTTTAGTTTATTAATTTCTACCCTTATGCATACAAATTATTTCTTTCTTTGAGTTCATTCAATTGTTACTTTCTATACTTTTAAAATTTGATCCTTTATGTCTTTAATGTTTAGCCATTCTTCTTTATTACTATAGGCATTTCAGGCTATACCTTTTATACATTGCTACTAATTTGCTGTTGGCTTGTCCTATCTATAACTGTAATATATATACTGAAATTTCTTACTGTACATAAGAAATATAGATAGGTGTTTCTCACTACGGTTTTACCAATGTCTGCTCAATGTCTATTTAAGGTTATTTTATAGTTATTTTATATTATAAGTTTAGCATTATAGCTTTCTGATGGATTGAACATTTTATCATCAATATATGGTGCCCCTAATAAACACTTTTGAGGTAATATATGTTTTCTAAGATTAATTGTGTTTTACAGGAAATTTACCCATTTCATCTAAATTGTCAAACATTTATGACATTATTTTTGAATCTGTATAAGATCTACAATAATATTCTTTCTTTCATTTTTGATATGAGGGATCCTTACATTGTTTTCATTTTTAATAGATCATTCTTACTGGAGTTTTATTTTATCAATTTTCAAACAGCTGTTGTTTTTCATATATTGTATTATTTATTTTCCATTTCCCTAATTTCTGCTCTTATCTTGCTTACTTATTTATTTCTACTTAATTTGAGTTTTGTTTTCTCATCCATCACTAGATTCTTGGGGTAGAAATGTAGACCACTGATTGGAAATCTTTTCTTTAATTCTTAAGTAAATATGCAAACCTGTATTTTCCTCTTTATCTATACCCCCCAAATTTGAATGTATCATGCATACAAATCATTCATTTCCAAAATTTCTAAATTTCTCATCTACTTCTTTGACTCATAGATTACTTAGAAGTGTGTAATTTTATTTCTGGATATCTGGGACCTGTCTGATTGTTACTGATCTCTAAATTACATACCTGGAGGACAGCAAACAAACTCACTGGGATTTCCATCTTGAAACTTACTGAGACTTATTTTATAACACAGAATATAGAATACATTGCAGAATTTTCCCTTGAAAAATAAGTGATTCTAGAATTCTTTTGTGTAGTGTCCCATAAATGTCTACTTGGTCAAGGTAATTGACAATGTTTTTGAAATTCTCTATATCCTATATTTTTTGTCTAGATATTTTTTAAGTTTGAGAAAAGAGTTAAATCTATAGTTTTGTTGTTTTCTCTTTCCTCCTTTATTTTTGTTAATTTTGTTTTGTCTTGTATTTCCCGTTTTTCTCTTTGTAACTATGTTATTAGGCACATAGGCTTTTACATCTCTAGAGTAAATTGATCCTTTTATCAATTTCAAATGTTCATCTTTTTCTCTTGTAATACTTGTAATTTTAAAGTCTATTTTGCCTTATATAAAGTAGTCAAGTCAGCTTTCTTATTTTTATTCTAACAATAAACATGTTATTCATCTATTTCCATTTATTTACTTTTGACTTTTCTGTTGTCTTTACATTTAGCATATGCCTTTTTTAGACAGCATATAATTAGGTCTTATTATTTAAGTAATCTGACAATCTCTTTTAATTGGTATGACAGTCAATTTATATTTAATGTAATTATTGATATGGCTAGATTTAGATTTATTATTTATGTTTTCCTGTTTGTGCTCTTTGTATTTCCCTCCCCCTGTACTTCTTTGCTTAATTTGTTGTGAGTTAATAAATTAATTTTTTTTTTGTGATCTCAGCTTACTGCAACCTCTGCCTCCTGGGATCAAGTGATTCTCCTGCCTCAGCCTCCTGAGTTGTTGGGATTACAGGTGCATGCCACCATGCTTGGCTAATTTTTGCATTTTTAGTAGAGATGGGGTTTCACCATGTTGGTCAGGCTGGTCTTGAATTCCTGACCTCGTGATCTGCCTGCCTCGGCCTTCCAAAGTACTGGGATCACAGATGTGAGCCACTGTTCCCAGACTAAATAATTTAAAATTTTCATTTAAATTTTGTCTAAGCTTTTTGTCTTCACATATTTTTTAGTGGTGATCTAGAGACTACAATATGTATGGATGTTGTACTAGTCTATTTAGAGTGCTAATCTTACTTATTTTGTGCCTCTAATTTCTATAAATTCATTTCTTAATATAAAAAATGTTTTAGTCATTGCCTTTTATATATTTATTCACTTCCATACTCTATTCTTTTCACCAATTAAATCAGTTGGTCTCATGCTACCTTTTCTTTCTCAATGACTCTCTTATATTTTAATCTCGTTTCTCTCTGTGCAATCTGTTGCTAATTTCTCATGATTATTTTTCCAGTTGACTATGTATTTCTTTAATTGTGCTTAAACTCATACTCACTGTTATGTACTAAATTTTTCTTAATTTGAACAATTTGCATTTCATTGTAAAATTGATATTGCTTTTCAATTGTTGTTTAGTTTTCCTATTATACATAGTTAATAGTATGGATATGATAAATTCTAATGTTTTAAAACTTTAAAGGTCAAAATCAATTATTTATGGACTTGCTCACACTTCATTATGAAGATTTGTTTTCTTACATACTTAATTGTATTTAATTTTAGATATGTTGGTTTATTTTAATTTTCAAAAATCACAAAGGCCTAAACCAGGGTTCTTGTCTGCTAAAAAATTTGTATTTGATTCTACACAGGCCATGTGCATGTGGTAGTGTTAAACACATACCTGTTTTTAGGTTTCCTGGCTTACTACAGAAATCTCAGTTTCATGTCCTTGCTGCTCTAAGCCTCAGCTTATTTCTCAATTGCAGTTCTGGTAGCAGTGTTTGTTCGCAATGAAAACCTATTTAGTCTTACAATTCGATGCTCATATTTCTGACTTTTGCTTATTTTTATTTCTGCTACTTCTTATTATTTTTTTTTTTTAAATCTGCCTGCATGGAGAGTTCTCTTACTTGACGTGAGGACTATTTTGTTGCTGTGCTCTGATTAAGCTATGTTTAATACTCCTGTTTCCATTTTCTCACCTGTAAAATGGGAGAATAATGGTACTTGCCTCTTGTGGTCACATGCAATCAATGTGTGTGTAGGTGTGTGTAACAAACACACACACCAATAAGTCAATACATATTAGCTATTACTATTCATTTTACTATCATTATTATTTTACTATTTAATAAATATAATATGCAATGAAATGGGATTCTATTTTCAGTTTATTCTGCCACAATGGAAATAAAATGCAGTTTCTAGTTAAACCACATGTATTTAAATATATTTAATGTTTATTCCATTAAGTAATGCAATATCTTACTTTCCAATTAAAAAAAAAAGTAGTAGAGATGCTATGAACATCACTGAAATTAACTGAAGGGCACACGACATTTGCATTTACAACACTCACCAAGGTGCCTATTTTCATCATGTGCTTGATGTTTGACTTTCCCATCACAGAAGAATTATTCTAGATCTCAAGAGTTAATTAACTCATCTACATTCTGACACCTAGTGAGATGGATGAATCCCAGTCTCTCAGCAGGTGAATATATGTCTAGTAGATACTTTGCCTCAGAAAGTAATCACGCTGTATATTAGACCACAAATATTTGGGGGGAAATGTTAATGATACACTCTTGTTTGTAAAACAATTCTTTTAAATCAACTGCTTCATCACCAATTACTGTTAGGATGTAGATACTTGTCTATAACCATAATAAGCCTCCAGCCTTTGAGCTTATAAAAAATGGCAAGACCATAGCTTCCTAGTGCCTGTTAGCATCCATTAAACAAGGAGAGCATAATTGAAACTGAGTCAAGAGTTTTCCTTTTCTTCTTTTCCCACCTTGCTTCCTGTGTTCCAAACACATGTCGTAGTTTACAAATACATGTAAAGCCTTAATTACACTTAGCATCTGGCAGCTGTTGACTTACAGAGAGTTGTTGAGTCACATACAGCCAAAGTCAAAAAGGAGTTCAAGAATAGAAGGCAGAGCTGGTTCAATAAGGTTAAAAAAAATTCTTATGTCATCACAGCTGAAATACTACACCAACAGCACTTGCTATATACATGGTGTGAGTGATGCTATGAGTAATCAGTCTCAGCAATGCCAGAGACTAATTCACCACTAAAATATATCATTCCCAATGTGGTTAGAGCTATAAACCAAAGGACCTTACAACCATTACTATCAACGCTTGATGGATGTATTCACATATAATGGAGACAACAGCTTCATGAGGATTTCAGCATATCCAGAGGCATCAAGTGATGATTTTTTTTTTTAAAAGAAGGTCCTCATACTATCTAATCAAAACCATTGACAGAGTTAGATGTCCTAAATAATATTGTTCATATATTGCTCATTACAAAAGATGTTTACAAGAAAAAAGTCTCATGAGAAAGTGACAAAAAGAGCTTAAGGCCTTTAACGCTGGTCATAATTTATTTGCCACAAAATGGCAATTTTAGGAGTAGAGAATTATTGGAAATGACAGCCTTGGTCTTAAGAGGGATAGATGTCAAATTACAAATGTCCAGTTACAAAAGCACAACAAGAAAAATATAATGAGTGCTAACTGTTGTTTATAGACACATACATAGCAAAGAGGTAAGTTTGGACTGGAAAAATAGACATCAAATTCTTAATCGTATTTATTTCTGGAGATGGAGGGAGAAGAACGCAATTAGGAAAAACAGAGAATTCGAGGCAAAATTGACAAAATATTAACACTTGTTAATTACAAGTGATGCTCATTGCTTGCTTTCTTCTCTGTACTTTTCTATGACTCTCTTTAAAACATAAACTTAAATTTTTAAAAATAAAAACCTTGGATAAGTCTATCTCAATTCCATACTTTAAAATATTTGCAATATCATAATGTTTTCTATTATGTCACATCACTCAGCATTTTTCTGCTCATATGCTCAATTAAACTACATAGAAATATCTCCATTTGTATGTCTTTTAAGTTCTATTCAGTTTGGGCTAAAGTTATAGGGCAAAAGTACATGTAACTAAATCACAATATGACTGATACACTGCCAGGAAACCCATGCACTTTGCTCTCTAGGTGAGAGACTGCGCATATCTGTGGTTAAGAATAGTTTAGAAGCAAGTAGCCTAGAGTTTGAATTCCTCTTCCACTACTTAACAGTTTGATAGTGTGCGATCTAATTAAACCTCCACTCCCAATCTCTAGTCTTCTCATGTATAAAACAAGCTTAAGAATACCTATCCTCATAAGCCTATCGAGATAAAAATTATCTATGACTAGAAAACACTTAACAGTAAAGCCAGAATAGGGGGTCCTGAATAAAATATTTTAGAAAATGGTGCAGAGTAGTAATTGTAGGAGAAACAGCAGCAGGACCGGTAGGAGAAATTTTCAGGTCCTTATTCCTGTAATGAACATTAATTCCTAACATACATTGTTACGTCATTATCTCACATCATAAATGAAGGATACCATGAGCAGCCAACTATATGGGAGCCAGCAATACATGAGAGGAGACACAGACCCTAAAAGAATGGGACCCTGGGCTAGAAGGACAAAGATAAAGAGCCTTATTCATTAGTTCATGCATTCATTCAGTTGACCAATATTGTTGTTGCTTATTAAATGCTAAGCCTTGTTCTAAGGGCTTGGGATGTATCAACAAACAAAGCAGACCTCTGCCATTACAGAGCTTCTATTTTGACTGAGGTAGATAGACAATATACAGTTAACATAATGTCTAAGTATGCAGTACCTTTTTTACGGCGATAGGGTGCCTCATCTACAGTAAGTACTTGGATACAATGTGTTTAACTATATTTTTAAAAGCTTTTATTTTAGGTTTAGGGTACATGTGCAGGTTTCTCATTTGGGTAAACTCATATCACCAGGGTTTGTTGTACAGATTATTTTATCATCCAGGTACTAAGCCGAGTACCCAATAGTACTCCTCACTCCTCCCGCTCTCCTGACGTAGACCCCAGTGTCTGCTGTTCCCCTTTCCGTGTTCATATGTTCTCATCATTTAGCTCCTATTTATAAGTGAGAAAATGCAGTGTTTGGCTTTCTGTTCCTGTCTCAGTTTGATAAGGATGATGGCCTTTAGCTCCAACCACATTCCTGCAAAGGGCTCATATGATCTCATTCTGTTTTATGGCTGCATAGTATTCCATGGTGTAAATGGTGCTGGGATAACCGGCTAGCCATATCAGAAGACGGAAAATGAACCCCTTCCTTACACCGTATACCAAAATCAACTCAATATGGATTAAAGACTTAAATGCAAAATCCAAAACTATAAAATCCCTGGAAGGCAACCTAGGCAATAACATTCTGGACATGAGAACTGGCAAAGATTTCACGACAAAGATGCCCATAACAATTGCAACAAAAGCAAAAATTGACAAATGGAATCTAAGTAAACTGAAGTGTGTAGTATCTCTTAAAAGGTGGTAAGTACTATGAAAAGAAAAAAAAAATAGGAAGTAGATGAGTGCAAGGCCATTTGTGAATACTTTGAAAAACCTGATCCAGAAAAGCTCACTGAGAAAGTGACTTTTAAAAAAATACTTAAATTGGGAAATGTAATTTTTCCAATACGTGCTGCATGAGGAAGCCATTGGCGCAAAGATCCCAGGAAGGAGCATGCCTGGCATATTCTAGGAAGAGCAAGGGGGACTTTGTGGCTAGAATGAAGGGAGCAAAGTTATAACCTTAGGAGAAGATATCAGAGAGTTAAGGAGAAGCTGGGCCCTGTGTGGCTTTGGAGGTAATTTTGAGTACCTTGATTTCAGTGAAATAGCCATTGCATTGTTTTGAAAGAGAAAGATGACATGCTCTAATTTACATTTTAAAAGGATTGCTCTTCTGAGATCTGCTGCAAGGAGTAGTCAAGGAGACCACTTAAAATACATTTTAGGATTACCTGTGAAAGATGATTACAGCCTATCTGGATGGAAAGAGTGGAGTAGTGGACAGTCTTGAAATTTGCTGATGGATTACATGTGGGGTGTGGTAGAAACAGAGGGGTTAGAAGTGACATTATTTTTGGACTGAAAACCTAAGAGAGAGTTACTATCTATTGAGATGGGGTAGGCTGTAGGAAGAGCAGGGTGTGTGTGTTTGTGTGGGTGGGTGGGTGTGTGCAGATCAGAATTTCCGTCTTCGACATCGACATGTTGAGTTTGGTTTGTGTGTTACACATATAAGTGAAAATGCTGATCAGTTAGCTGAATATATGAGACAGGTCTGATATATGAGATACAGATTTGGGAGTCATTGGCATATATGTGCTATTTAACATTGTGGAACTGGAGATCCAGTTTGGAATAAATGTAGTTAGAAATAAATGTAGTTAGAAAAGAATAGCAAAAACTGAGCCCCAGGTCACCTTCCTATTAAGAGTTTGGAATGAAGAAGAGGAAGCAGCAAAGGGCTATGGAAAGAGTGACCATAAGACTAGAGGGTCAAATAACTATAAAAAGGAAAAAAATAAAAAAACGTAAGAGTGACCTGTGCAGTAGGAGGAAAGCTGCAAGTGTGTGGTAGAATGGAATCTAAATGAGGAAAGTGTGTCAAAGAGGAGGGAGTGATTAACTGTTTCAGACGTTACTGATAGGCCATTAAGAAGAGAACCGAGAATGGACAATTATGTAGCAACATAGCAATCATTGATGACCTTGGCAAGAGTAATTATGTGGAGGGGTATATGTGAAAGTCTGATTGGATTGTGTTTATGAGAAAATGGGGGAGAGAAATCAGAGGCAATAAGATAGACAGCTCTTCTGAGATTTACTGCAAATTATATAAAGGAATGTGGCCGTAAGTGGTAGAAGAAGTGGGTGAATGAAAGGGAAAAGAACAGCAGGTTTTTGTGCTAGAAGAAATGAAAGAATTGCTCATTTAGGAGACAGGCAGGTAGAATTCCTGGAGCAACCTCTAATAGACCAGTGGGACTGTGATGCTGCACACAGGTGCGTGTTTTACCTGGGGTAGCAGTAGTAGCTGTTCACTTATAGTGATAGGCAATAAGGTGGAGTATGTGGGTGCAAATGCTTGGAGCATGTAGGAGGGAGAGGTGGTTTCGAAATCTGTTTCTGATTGAAGACGAGGAGGAGGTGGTGGAGGAGGCTTAGAAGCGACATCTGGAAGAGTGAGAGAATTCACAGACCAGGCATTTTAGTATAACTGAAGAACAGAATCGAGGGACTACTTGAAATTTAATAAACTTCAAAAACATATGAGAACAAATTTATTATCGTACACACATAACAGTCAAGTCATCATTCACTAGCCTTGCCATGATTCACATAAAAAATAATTAAATTATGGTGACTATATTGAGTTTTTAAAAAATGAGACAATCTGAAATGCAACGTGGAAACACTGTCCTTAAAAAGGACGGCTCTTGCATTGGGAGAAAAAGTTAAAGCAATGAGGGTCTGTGTTCTGTGTGAATAGTGTTATTTCTGAAGTATAAGTCGTAACTACAAATTCTGAATCCATGGTAGTTAATTAGTATTACATTACAAATTTCTACTTTTTGTCATATAAAGATACTCATCTTTAAGACAAAGCCTTTTTTCTCAAAACACTGGAATTCATACATTTAGATTCAAAGCACATGTCAATTTGAACAAAGCTTTTCTCCCAGAGCCAGCTTCTCCATTGGACGAAACAGACTCAATATTATAGGGCCCACAATACTTTTAGGCACCCATGAAAAAGCTTTAAGTTCTTTGAAAATCAAAAGAAATAAATTTTAGGTTAGAGTGAATGTTTTAATATATAAAAGCAATACATTTGCCTTCATATTAAGGCAGCGGAGAAATGCAATTTTAAATATCTTTTTATGGAGAAAGGGGTTGACAAAGGCAAAAATGCCTAGGGCCCATGAAAGTGATAAGGCAGCCCTGCTTCCTCCATAAAATTCTCACTTGTATGGAAGGCCCAAATCAGTCTGAATTAGAACACCAGCCTCCTCAAAGGATTCTTATGAGAAATTTGTACTGTGTTCTATTATTGATATCATCCTGGAATGTACAAATAACGCACCCCCCTGCCTAAACAGCAAATGCTTTGGCCATTTGGCCTTTTCTAGAGGTGAAGAAACAGCTGGCCTCCTCTCAGGAGTTCCGGCAAGGCATACCCAGTGCCCAATAACAGTTTCGTCATTGTAGGCAACTTCCCAGGCCTTTCCTCATTTTTTTCAAAATATCTCCCAGAATCTCATTACTCTACTATCTCCTGCTATTTAGCATTCAGAGAGGAGGTTGATCAAAGAGTTTTTTAAAGCACACTGCTTTAGGAGGCAAGATCCTCCATGGGAAGTGACAGGAATTACCTCCCCTGAGAATCATAAAAACAGGGAGGTTTCTGGGCTTTCCAGAAGTCACAAAGCATATCTCTGACACAGCTGAGAATAGAGGTGCACCCCCCTTGCATTTTCCTGCTTTTATTTTTATTTTATTTTTTTCTTTTGAGACAGAGTCTTGCTCAGCCCACCAAGCTAGAGAGCAGTGGCATGATCTTGGCTCATTGTAACCACCGTCTCCTGGGTTCAAGTGATTCTCCCGTCTCAGCATCCCGAGTAGCTAGGATTACAGGCACCTGCCATCATGCCCATGTATTTCAGTAGAGACAGGGTTTCACCACATTGGCCAGGCTGGTCTTGAACACCTGACCTCAGGTAATCCGCCTGCCTCAGCCTCCTAAAGTGCTAACATTACAGGCGTGAGCCACTGCACCCAGCCATCTTCCTGCCTTTAAAAAAAAAAAAAAATCAAGGGTCATTTCTTTTAAATTGCTTCTTTTTGAAAATGCCAACTTTTCCCAGCAAAACTGCTGCATCTCTAGAATGACGGGCAATTAAATCCAATGTGACAATTGTTCTCTATTGAGATGTTTTCTCTTTGGTGAGGTTTTCCAGGTGCTTTATGAAAAACATTTGCACTATCTGGCACTTCATGAGCTTTCATCTGAGAAGCAACATTTCCCTTATTAAGATAGCTTTGCTTTCAAAGGAGACAATGGTTTTGTTTGCTCCCTCGCAGACCACCAGGGAAATTGCTGTGTCACTGGCACTAGTCTGGTATTCCTGTGTCACAAGGGGTTAGAAGCCTCATTAATTCCTGTGCTCTCGTTTCAGATTATTTAGGGATCAGCAGCAGATTATTATTTCAAACACTTATTTCTTGCTTCAATTTCCTCTCTCTCAGAATTGGCTCCAAATCACTTTCTCTTGTGTGCAGTGCGTTCAATCTCCATTCGGATAAGAAAATCAGAATAGTCCTTTCAGAAAGTCTATCCATCAGCATTATCAGAAACACACCCCACAAAGGGTTTGGTTGACTTTCCTGCATATCTGGCAGGTTGTATGCTTCTTTGTACTTAAGTCTCCCCAAGAATAGTTGCCATTATACTGCACACACAGATCCACGGGCACCACTGTACGTGTATCAAACTGATCAGTTCAATTTGGTTCCACAAATAGAAAAAAAAAGGTATGCTAAGAACCAGCTAGAGAAACAGACAGAAAATCAGTGTCCTTGCTTTTGGGGATCTCACAAGCTAATAAAGTAAGATAAACAGAAATATACAATTACAGTATCGCATCTTATTCCTGATAGTTTATTTTCACTTTGCCTACATTGGCCTGGGTGGTGTAGGGGAGATATAACTATTCCTTTGTTGTTTAGAGAGCTTGTACTCAATGACAAATATGTGTCCTTGGGTAAGCCCCTTAAGCCCCTGAGGCTTCAGGTTCTTTTGAAAGTAAAAGGATGAGATGAAAGGGATGGCATCATTCATTCATTCATTCCTTCATTCAACAAAACATTTATGGTATAATATGTATTGATTGTGTGTTACGTGTCAAGACTTATAAACACTTTACACGAAAAACATCAGAACAAAACTATGAAGAAGGCACACAGCTGGAAAGAAAGAAAGAATATTCCTAAAGCCACATAACGAGTAGGTGGGGAAGCTTCGATTCAAACACGTCTCTTTTTTGACTTCAAAGGCTATATACTCTCTCACAAGCCATGCTTTCTAGAATACGAAGACTTTCAGCTTTAAACTTTTATGATTAAGTATTTCTAGCCACGGACTAGACATACAGAGACTTTTCCCAATTAGAATACTGGAAGATGGGGGAAGGTTCAGGGGAGCAGGTAAAGGGAAAGCTCTTTAGAGAATCTGTAGAAAAACAGCAAACGGAATGAAACCATTCTTTATAAGAGAATCGTTTATGGACTCTAAATTTTATTTTCTCCCAACTGTTCATATCACTGACATAATCTGTGGATTATTAAAATGAATTAGGCTTATGCCTTTAAACATTCCTTTTTTTTTTTTTTTTTTTTTTTTTTTTTTTTTTTGTAGACAGGGTCTCACTCTGTTGCTTAGGCTGGAGTCTAGTGGCATGATCTCAGCTCACTGCAATGTCTGACTCCCAGGTTTAAGCAAGCCTCCTACCTCAGCCCCACTAGTAGCTGGGATTACTGGCAGGGGTCACCATGCCTAGCTAATTTTCGTATTTTTAGTAGAGACGGGGTTTCGCCATGTTGGCCAGGCTGGTCTCGAACTCCGACCTCAGGTGATCCACTCACCCCGCCCTCCCAAAGTGCTGGAATTACAGGCATGAGCCACTGCGCCTGGCCCTAAACATTCTTTCTGGATAAAGTCAGTGAACCATGAGCACAGACACAAGGGATCTGATTGAAAGAAGTAGAGAATTGAGTGTCCCTTGGTCTCAGGAACTGTGACACCACACAGACATTGACTTGTTGACTTGTCATCATCTCCCACCACATCAGATCTGCTTGGCAGTCCTGGGTGGCCTTTACCCTTGTAAAGCCAGGATCTAGTGTAGTAGTTGCTCAATAAACACACAGGTAGTTTGCTTAACATATAACACAGGTAGATTGAAAGCAGAGAAAAGGTCCTACTTCCATTCATCAAGAATGTATATTTTATTCTATGTTTCTTTCTTCTTCATCTTCCATTTTTCTGCTACATGTTTATTTATTTTACAATATAGATGGGATACTTTAGCCTGAAGGCTAAAGGAAGTAACAAATAAAAATTATAAAACAGATTTCATTCAGTTGGTTTCAACATTTTAGCAGTGCTATCTCTCCAACCATTTTGAAAATAACATTTCCGAAAAAAAAATTTTTTAATAAAACACCATATACTGTTCACTGCCATCATGTGGTCACTTGGACAGACCCAAAGCCTTAGATCAGATGAGACATATTTGTAAAAATTTGTCTATTTTTACTTGTCCGCATTCTACCAGGTTTTATTTCAAGGAATCAACTATCTGCGGCCCCCACCACCCCCCTGCACATTACAGAGTCAAGTTTCCTGTGTTACCCCAATTTCAAAACGTTCAGCACCATTTATCCCTTTTTTATAGTTTATATAAAGACATGGCTCCAAGACCTCAAATAACAAAAAGTTTATTTATGTATTTATTTTTGCATGGCATGCGTTGATGAGCCAGTCTGCTCAGAAAGCATTTCACGGATTAGAGGCATGAGTATGGTTTCGGGCAAGCCTCCCTCATGTTTCTGCGCATTGGCTGATAAACACTTCAAAGTAAACCGCTCATAAATATGAAATGAAAAGCCGAGGAGTCGTTATGCGCCGCTTTGAGATACAAATCTCTTTATTCCCTTCTGAAGTGGGGTTTGATTGACGTAATGAGTCATAGATCCTGTCCAGGGACACATTGCCTTTTCCTCTTTTTCTCTGGAGACAGGGAGACTTTAAAGAAATCCACTTCAGAACTTGGTGATAGACAGCTTACTTGAAAAAATAATAAAGTTGAATCCTATATTAAATAACTTATTATTTTGCGTTAATGCCGACTTTGAGAACCATGACATATGTCAGAGTTTGACTATGGAGCCTCACAAAGACATTATTAGCTACAACTCTAAGAAGAAGATTGCCAAATTTTTTTATAGAAAATGTGCTATCATCTCTTTTCTCATACGTATTGTTGCTATGTAGATTAGTTGTCTGATAAGAGAAAATCACAACTTAAATTAATTCGGAGCAGAAGTCTAAAATCCTGTAAGCCTGAAGGCTAAAGCAAGTAACACAGGTAATGGAGAACAATTATTGTGGAAAATTTATTTTACAAATATGTCTTCCAAAAAGGAGAGAATCGCATAGCAAAACTTTCTATGCAAAATAGATTGAAGAATGATCAAAGATTCAATTTATTCTTACTCATAAGTTTTTAATAATTATCTCCTTGCCTGAAAAAGATGAAGATTTCAGCAAGGTCATGCAATTTTTCATTAGATCATATTTTGCAAATGCAAATGACTTACAGAATCAAGGCAGTTAATATAAAGGAGCTAACTCTGGCAGGGTAAAAGGCAATAAGGAACAGTGGGGGCCTGTGGAAAAACAGAAAACAGTGTAGGTCCCTTTGGAAAAAGCAGCCACTATTCAGCTCTAGTAGACTTCTGTCATTCGAGAAGGTGGAGCTCATGTTGCCAGATCTTGCAGTGCTTCTAGAAAAGCCTAAAATCTAGATTTTATGTGATATTTAACTATTGATAAGTGATAGCAAAAAGAATTGAACAACAGCAGTCCAAATTAAATAGGTTTTCAAGTTGCCAGTCTTCAGTCTTTGCTCTACACTTTCTGCAGTGATCATTTAAATACACTTTTATTAAAAAATAAAACAGGAGGAAGAGACAATAAAGACGTTAAATCAGAGAATGTTCAGAGAGTCCTAAAACAATCTCATCCAGTAGTTTTAATCTGTTTTTTTTTTAGATCCCTGGGGATTTGCTGATGGCCCGCAGTAGGTGAAGACCGGATTACAGCTACCCCTTAAATAATGGTTTGGGACCAGTAAACTTATTAAAACAGCTAATTAGCACCGTCCCCTCATTACAAAGCAAATAAACTAAGTTACTGACCATTCCTTGTCCCCCAATACCGAGTAGACCCAATGTCCAAGGCTCCATTCAGCTACAGTTCAGATCACCTCTACATGTTCTGCTTTAAGACTTAGCCTGAGCAACAGAGAGAACTAACTGTCCACCAGAATTAGTGTTTCCCTTTCCGTAGAGCTGCCACTGCAAAGTGGCTGTGCCCAGTCGGGAACCATTGCTCCCTGATCCCATTGCATCCAGGTCAGGCCATGTGTCTAGTTCCTGTGAAGCAGAAGTAATGTGTGTCATTTAAAAACTAGAGAGCTTTCACTTTGGGAGGCCGAGGAGGGTGGATCATGAGGTCAAGAGACTGAGACCATCCTGGCCAACATGGTGAAACCCCCGTCTCTACTAAAAATACAAAAATTAGCCAGGAGTTTGGCACGCGCCTGTAGTCCCAGCTACTTGGGAGGCTGAGGTGGAAGAATCGCTTGAACCCAGGAGGCGGAGGTTGCAGTGAGCTGGGACTGCGCCACTGTGCTCCAGCCTGGTGACAGAGCAAGACTCCATCTCAAAAACAAACAAACAAACAACAACAACAACAAAAACTAGAGAGCTTTAAAAACTCATGAAAAAACTTCTCCATGTTCTCTTTCTCTGAGGATGCAAGGGTGGCTTCAAGATGGTGGTGTCACCAGATGAAAGACACTTTGTTGTCGGAGTCACTACCTGGAGATGTACCCAGTCATTAGCATTATTGATTTCAAAATTTCATGGGAATAAGAAATTAATTGTGGTTCATCATATATATGTGTGTGCGTGTGTGTGTGTGTATGTGTGTGTGTGTGTGTGTGTATATATATATACATGTACTTAAATTTATCCCAAATGGTGCAGAAAGTATTGAATTGTTTGAAGTTGTGTTTTATAGGAAAGGTATACAACTAAGTGATCCAAAAGATAAAACATTGACTTCCTATTGTGAATTGGCTAATGTCAACAACTGCGATTTAGTCAGACTCATTTTTCTATCAAATAAAGAGGACCAGGGAAATGAAGTGATCCACCGAAGGATACGAAAGTGGCCAGTATAAGAGCAGGGACTCAGGCCAGGAGTGGTGGCTCACACCTGTAATCCCAGCACTTTGGGAGACCGAGGTGGGCAGATCAACTGAGGTCAGGAGTTCGAGACCAGACTGACCAATGTGGATTAACCCTGTTTCTACTAAAAATACAAAATTAGCCAGATCTGGTGGTGCATACCTATAATCCCAGCTACTTGGGAGGCTCAGGCAAGAGAATCACTTGGACCCGGGAGGCGGAGGTTGCGGTGAACAGAGATCGCGCCATACACTCCAGCAGGGGCAACGAGAGGAAAACTCCCTCTCAAAAAAACAAAGCAAAACAAAACAAAACCAAAAAAACCGCAGGAACTCAGATTTTGGAAGCTCAAAAAAAGTTCTCACCGCTTTATTCCACCTTTTGCTGGAGCATCACATGTTGGCAACTGACTTTTTATTAAAATCTATACGGGTCCATATTGATATAATTTGGCACCATTCTGATATGTCACATGTTAGATTTCTGATTATTTGTACTACAAATTTTTTAAAACTCTGAAAAATACAAGTGTTCCTAAATATTCATCTCAACATAAAGAATTTGCTGACCAATATGTAAAATTATAATATCGTCTTTTAATACAGGTAATATTGTCTTTTAATACAGCAATTTCTGCTGAGATGTCTTCATGTATATAAGACAAGAGATGATAGCATAATTTTTTTAATGTGAAAGAAAATAACTCTTACATAAGCTAGTATCAGAACACTGTTAGCCATCTAACACAATCACCAAAATTGAAAAAATATCAGGCTATGTATATTTTTACATATACACACACATATGCACTGTATTATATATATATATATATATATATATATATATATATAATACACACACAGACCATGCATATGTACAGTATATGTGTGTATATAGTAATTATAATAGTAAGATAATTGAGAAATGAGAAAAGAGAAATGCTACACATATATGTGTGTACACACACACACACACACACAATAAGAATAATTTTTGAGTGATCTCTAATTTCGAGTAAGATCCACAATTAGCTCACTTTCAGACTAGGCGGAATCATGTGGCACAGTGCAAAGGGGCTTTGAAGTCAGAATAAACTTAGTTCAAATCCTGTAGCTTCTTAGCTCTGAGACCTTGAGTACATTTCCTGCTCTCTATAAATCCCAGTGTTTGCATTTATAAACTAAGGATGATAATAGCTACTGTATTCAAACATACAGACTATAGCTCACATCTGAGGAAACTACACCTACATCCATTAGGTGACATGCATCAGCCATGACAGTGTGAGGTTGAAATTGAACCAGTCGATGCCTGGAGCTGGAGGTAGGAGCAAGTGAGCATCAGCAGTCTCCTTGGGGTGATGGCAGTGGTCCAAAATTGGACTGTGCCAGTGCAATGAAGAATGCAACAGCTTGGAAACTTACTAAAATTAATTCAGTTGTACACTTGAAGTTGGGAATGTTATAATTTGTAAAGTATACCTCAATATAGCTGTTTAAAAAAACGAAACCAGTTAAATGTAAGTATTTCCACATATATAGGAAAATTGCACCTGTAAAAACCAGCAAACAACAATGGGGTCAACTCTTATGACTTAGAGAACATGGCATAAGCTAGTTGAAGTTGATGCAATTCTCCGAGATCATGAACTGAAAGAAGGTGGGGAACCTGACGATGCCAGGAAGGCAGTGTTATTGTAATGGCATGACTTTCATTTTGACTCTGTCACCAATTTTAGTGGCTGAAATCCTCCTAGAATAATAGTTACTCATTACTGTTGCTTTGGAAATCATGAAGGCCCAAGTCCCCTGGGGTTAAAACACTCTATGTTAACCATCAGGGTAAAAAGAATAACCTTTCTAAGAATAAATCTCTACCGGAATACTTTTTCCATCTTGAGGTTTTTTTAATCCTGTAGACTGAAATAGTCTGATTAAACAGGCTGCACTGGGATCATGCATTCTATCTCAGTCTAGGAAGAAACAGCTGTCAGTCACATCTCTGTCCTCCTCCCACAGTCCCTGGAGGACAACCCAAGCAAGCTGTCGCCAGGATAAGCGCCCCTTGGAGAATTGCCTGCTCATCATGGCCTGCAGCTGAAAAGCAGCCATTCTACTCACTCGGTCTATTAGCCCTTTGACTTTCTTCCTTCACGCACAAATATAAATATAATGCTTAAGTGAATGATTACTACTGTCCCAGAAGAAATTTCAATTAAACACTCGGAATCCTTAGGAATGGTACCTAGGGGGATTCCCAAACAGAACTGCAATTCGTTATGTATTATTAAGTCTGGCCTCGGATTGTAAATCTGTTTTCTCTTTTAACATTAGCTGGGGCTTTCAAAGAACTGCCTCCCACATGATTTGAACAATTCTTTCCCAAACTCTGAGCAGGACTAGTATAATGGAGATGTTCCCAAACAACATGCCATCTAGTCCAGTTTAAAAGGCAGATGGGAACATTCCCTTGCCTGCTGGCGGAGTTTTGGATGCAATCACCTTTCTTCTCTTCTCAAAGAGCCCGGAGGACATGAAGGAATGTTTGGTGGTTGTCCTTGTCAATTCTTTTGGGTAATGCTCTGTTTCCATCTGCCCTAGTCTTGTGACATCACCTGCACGAAAGCGAATTACCAGGATTCAATCTCCGTGAAGGGAAGAGATACCTTGTCTAATTTATTTCTATGTTGTCAGCACCTACGACAGTACTGGCTATATAAATAGAATTTTTCTTAAATAAATATGAATAGATTGATGGGACAGTGAGAGGAAGAAAAAAGAAAGGAAAGAAGGGAAGAAGGGAGGAAGGGAGAAAGAAAGGATAAAAATAGAAAGGAAGAAGAGAGGAAGGCTGGAAGGAAGAAGGAGGTTTGGAAGCAGATACGAGAAATTATTTTACTATTCCTTTGTACCCCATTAGATTTTCCAGCATGCTCTCACCCCTGCAATTCAAGTACCTACAACAGTAGCTGGGACTTGGCAGGTGAAAATGTATTATTTTAACTTCATTTCCTTAGTAATAAATCTAATATGTTTCCTATGCCCATGAAAATATTGGCCAATGTAAACTATACTTATTGATAAGAAAGCTGCTGGGAGACAATTCCCTAGGCATCTCCTTTGTTTCTGCATGTTTTGCAGGCAGAGGCACTGACTGCTCTTAGTCAGGACTATCTTTTCAGAGCGAATTGCATAGCAAATAGCCATAGAAGACAAAGATAGTGCCTTCTACCATAGCAAAGAACAGGTTTTATTACAGACATGGATGATCAAGATAATATCTCTTCTGGAACAAAGAAGCAGGCATGCTTACTACCCATTATAAAAGATTCAGTCTTTTTACACATAGGTTTTGTCCTCTTGTAATTCACCTCATTATGCATGCAGGTATGATCTGGCTTTCTTCATGTTTCTCTGTGAAAGTTGGGGTTTGGTGGTGGCTCATGCATATAATCTTAGCATTCTGGGAGGCCAGCATGGTCGGATCACTTGAGCTCAGGAGTTTGAGACCAGCCTTGGCAACACGGCAAGACCCTGTCTCTACAAAATATAAAAAATTAACTGGGTGTGGTGGCATGCACCTGTAGTCCCAGCTACTCTGGGGGCTGAAGTGGAAGGATTGCTTGCGCTTAGGAGGTGGAGGCTGCAGTGAGCCGTGATCATGCCACTGCACTCCAGCCTGGGTGACAGAGCGAGACCATGTCTCAAGAAAAAAAAAAAAGTTGGGGCTTGGAGAACTGGCACAAAGGCTGATATTCTGGCTACATCTCTTGCTGTGAGTATAAAACTGTCCTTTGTCTCTGACCCAAGAGGCTTGTGGCTTCTGCCAGCATCCATGAAACTGGCAGACTTGCTAGCTTACAAGTAGGGTGAAATCTCAGAACCGTCACAGTTCTTGGCAGAAGATACAAGAGCAATTTATCACTAAATATCAGAATATAAAATGACCTCAGAGAACTCTATTTTGCCTATTTACCAACATGTGGCAGGAGAGCAAATTTTAATATCTTAAAAAGTCTAACAGAAAACGTGTACATTTCAAACAAATTTCATGGAAAATCATATGTTTATTAATAAAAATAACTGGGCAGACCAAATCAAGTTGCTAATTACCTTCCTTACTCTCCTCTGGAATTAAAGCAGCTCCCTGTGTGAATATGAGCTATCTTAGGCTGATAAGAAATTCTGGTTGACAGTCATATTTACCTATAATTGATAAGTTAAACTGAGAAAATTAACTAACTATAATGTAATAAATGCATCTTGTTTGATGGTCATTTTTCAAAACATTTCACTCAAGAAAAAAAAAAAAAGAAGCTGAGATCCTCTCCTGTAGTCCAACATCCTCTTTAAACGAATAGATAAAAATATTTTGTTCTCACATGACTTCTTCAGGTAACTTGCTATTTGACGGACTTGGGTAGATGACCCGTCACAGCTAGGCCTCGACGTTCTGTCCCACCCCTGGCAAAATGTTGTAACGTATTTCCTTGGGCTGTATTTACTGCGGCATTGTTTTGGAAGAATTTATTTAGGAACCAGTTATTTGGTAAAACTCAGGTTATACTTTCCTTTTACTGAGATTGCTTATTTTTTTCTGTGATTTTTGTTTTTGTAGTATGTTACTCTGTTGATGTAAATGATCAGAGCTAATCAGATTACATTCAGAGATTTAAAAAAAAGTTTCTTCTCAAAAAGAAGTTCTCTAGGGTCAGTGGGTTGCCAAAAAACACTCCCTGCTATATGGAGATACTGATTCATGTTCTTTGAGTTTGTCCCAATATAGTTTTTAAAGGAATCAGAGATATTCGCTTCTTTCCAGTAGTGAGGCCTATGTGAATCACTTAAAATTTTGCTAATAAAATTTGTAAATACCAGTAAAGAAAACCTTATTTTTACCAAAAGCAACTTGTGTACTCCTATCTCTCTTCAAGTATCCTCTTCATTCTCACACTCATAAAGCAGTTTCAAATCTTCAACAAAGAAAACAACAATCAAAACAAAATTTAAATAAAATCTTTTCTTTTTGATCCCAATTTTCTTTCTGTCATGTCTGTATGTTTCATGTTCCCCAGACTCAACACCCTGGGTGCAAAAATGATGTATGATTGAAGGTGAGTTAAACACACTTTTGAGGTGAAAGCTATAGGCTTCCTTGTGTTCAGCCACAGGCTGACGGACACACGCAACCACTAAAGCCGGAATGGAGGGAGGGCCTGTGAGCATGGCTTTCTCATGCAGTCGTGAGGTGGAGGCTTGTTTGCTATATTGCACACTGCAAGCAGACTGTCAGCCTCCCCAGCTTCTAGGAGCTCACCTCCTGAGATTCTTAGTTATGTCTCTTGAATAATTGAGTCCAAAAGTTGAGATAAACAGCCCTGACTAGGCAAGCTGTGGAGAGTAAGGGATTGAGACTGTATGACCCCTATAAAATTCTGATCAGCAATGGAACAGGAGTGCTCAGAAAAGCAGAGATTCTCTCTCTGCCTTCGAAGGAGGCTGTACTTCCTTTCCTTCTCTTTCTGCATCGTCATCTCAGGGCTTGAAACACCAGAAAGACAAAGACTGATTTCGGAAGCTCAAAATGGGCATTCTTTACCCACCTTCACCTTCAGATAAAGGGGTCATCAGGTGGCTGCCACACTGCTTTCTGTGGGGACTCCAGAAGGTGAGGAAGGCCATTCCAAGAAATTAAAGAGCACTTATGACATCTCAATCTCCTCAAATTTCTGGTGTGCCCTAGCTTCCATGGTGTCTTTCCTTGTCCCCAATCCCAAGAATCAGAAAGAAGCTACAAGAATGAGAAACTGAGTTATTAGATCCAAAGTTCCTGGCTGATTGCTAGAAAGGGTAAAGGCAATGCAAGCATGTTAATGGCTTTCTAGAGAAAACCTTTAGTTTCATTTTTGGTGTCATTCAAAGGGATGTATTCTTGGTGAATTATCAAAAACAGCCTAGTTAGCTGTGTATTTTTTTTTCTGAAATAAGTTAATTTCTCCTTAGTATTTTTGGTTCCAAGAAGAGATGGATTTCTTTTCAAAATTTCTTGGTTCCAGCCAGTGAATTTCAGGTCAAAATAGCAAATGTCATTCAGATGGCCATGCCTTCAGTCACCAAAATGGTTTATAGAGTCAGTTTCATATCTCTGCGATGTGTGTGTGTGTGTGTGTATTCTCTGTTATATATATATATATATATATTACCTCTGGAACATAGCAATATATAAATTATGTAACATATATAATGGATATACAAGTTTGTGAAGGAGTTAAACCTCTCCTAGTCTGGATGGAAACGTTCATCTCATGACACTTGAATTCTGATCCTGTTTGGCAGCTAGATAAATGAACGAGCTTAGGTAAGTCATTTTATTCAAAATTAACATGAATTAGAGAGAGTTTTTAAGATTCCTTCCAGCTCTAAAATGAATGTATTTTATGATGGTGGTCATTTTTGTAATATGATAAATAATTTCCCCAGGGAAACTGCCTATCCCAAGCTCACTGCCTTTCACTCTGGTATGACATTTCTCAGATGGATCTACCAAAAGACAGACCATCATAACTTAAGGTTTAAGAAAATAAAACCAAAAGAAAATTGTCTTAAGAACAATTTAATTTATAATGATCTTAAATTAAGGAACAAACTTCTTGTGTTAATTTTTTAAATGCAGTACAAGCATTTAGTTATCAATTACAGTTTGATTTCTGATATTTTCCTAATGCCTGGGTAGACTGCAGAAGATAGCTCTGTTCTCTTGTACTGAAACAAAGTATGGCCTTTTAAATAAAGTTATATGAGTTTGATTTTAGAGGTACTAGTAGATAAAGCAAAATATCTGGAGGGAAAACTTAAAGTCCATATGGAGCATAAGTGGGAATAAAACAAAATATTGCTTCTCCATATAATATGGGAGAGACAGCAAGTTCTCAACGGCCAGACAATATTAAAGCTAACATCTAATGGAACAGAAAATGGGAGCTAGACCGCATCAAAATTGGACTAAGAGGAGCACATCCAGCACCCAGATGTTTGCATCCAATATAATTTTTCAAGGTAAAGAAACCAGTGCCCTTTAAAGAAATGACTGATTCTAGGGATAGGGACAAGAAATATAGGTGATGTGCCTTATAGTTCCAGAAAGCAAGAAAGTGCTAAAAACAAAAAGCAAAAAACCCCACAATGATGGGTGTGTATCAAAGGGACATAGGAGACAGGTGGAAGAGCTCCCAGGAACCAAAGCTAGAACACCTTGAACACCAAAGTAAATAAAGTAGTATTGGCTTGGAAACCAAAATATAACATAGCTATCCAGGAGTCCATATTGACATAAATAAATAATTAAATAGGTAACTAAATGGAGGGAGAAGAATGCTCCCATATAGAAGAATTGCAAATCATTTATGTAAATACTCTGCCTTCAATCAGATGGAACATAACTCCTTACTCTTAAAGAGTGAGTTGGATATAATTACTTTTCTTCTAAAAAAAAAAATGTATCACGGAAAGAATGATAAAGAATAACTTTACATGCCTCACACCTATCATCCCAGCACTTTGGGAGGCCAAGGCCGGCAGATCACGTGAGGTAAGGAGTTCAAGACCAGCCTAGCCAACAGGATGAAACCCTCTCTCTACTGAAAACACAATAATTAGCTGAGCATGGTGGGGGCACCTGTAATCCCATCTACTTGCGAGGCTGAGTCAGGAGAATCACTTGAACCTAGGAGGCGAAGGTTGCAGTGAGCTTAGACCATGCCACTGTACTCCAGTCTGGGTGACAGAGCGAGACTCCATCTCAAAAAAAAAAAAAAAAAAAAAGAATAACTTTATCATTGAGAAATCTGAAAATCTGACCTCAGTCAGATGACCAGGGTTAATAACAAAAGCAGTAAGTCATGTAGATAGAATGTACCCTTGATATGACATCATGAGAATGGCACTTTACTTTTGTAGCTTTCCTCCCAAAACACATTACTTTAATCAAGGGGAAAATATCAGGCAAATCTCAATTGTGGGGCATTCTCTAAAGATCCTAGTCAGTACTCCTCAAAACTGCCATCGTGACCAAAAATAAAGACTCAGAAACTCTCACAACCAGGAGGAGGCTAGGGAGACTTTGCTAAATGTAATGTGGTGGCCAGGAGGGGATCCTGGAACAGAAAAGGACATTAGGGGAAAACCGAGGAAATCTGATAAAGTATGAGCCTTAGTTAATAATAATGCCTTACTATTGATTCATTAATTGTGACACCATGCTGTTATGGCAAGATGCTAGTATCATGGACAATTGGGTGTGTTGGAGCACATGGGAACGCTCTGTTACTCTCTCTGCAATAATTCTGTACATTTGAAACTTTCTGAAATTTAAGTGTGCTCTAAAATAAAAAGTTTCTTATAAAAATTTGATCAAAATGTAAAAGAGAAAAATTATGAGTAGTTGGGGAGACGAACTGGGGATACTGTTTAGTGAAATGTAAATTTTGCTTTTTTTTCCCCTCCCTAACCTCAGCTAAATTGGCCAAATAATGGGCCAACTATTACTTTGTCCCAGGCAAGGGAACCATTCTTTGAGAATAAGAGATCTCTCCATAATGATGTTAAGAATAAGAGATCTCTCCATAATGATGTTAAGAATAAGAGATCTCTCCATAACGATGTTTGATTATGATTTAGAAAATATATACAGTATATAAAGATATAAAATGAATGAACCAAAATAAAAAGAGATGTTCAACCTCATCTTCAACAATTAATACACAGACATTTAACACAGATATTTTTCAATCACCTCAGATGTGAAGTACTTCATAAATGATCATGCCCTACCTCTGTATGAATTATTTCAAAAGATAGTAGCACCAGCTAACTGAAATACTCCTAGAAAAATGAAAGAATAAACAGAAAACAATACATGAAAAGAAAAAAAAAATAGGCTGTAAAATTTGTTCTTCGCCAAAATAGCTAGATAATTCAGTTTAAACATAAAATAATTAAATAAATCTATGGATACACTTGTCTGACTTTCTCAGAGATATCCTGATATTTTGAAAGAAAAAAAATACTGAAAAATCCATCAGAAGCAGAAAGAAAAGAAAGAGAATTTATCTTTAGGACAAACCAATGACTAACTTAGATGCTGAGTTAAAAATAAAATAAAATCCCCTTCTCTAATTTTAATCACACATTTAAACTAGAACAACTCACAGGGGTCTGTCATGACCTGTTTTTGAAGAAATGGTGGCACGCCTATCACTTAATCTAAAGTTAGACCCAAACAGGAACAGCAGAGAGCTGGGAAGAGCAGAGACAACATCTTCAGGGATGGCCTCTCATGGAATAAGAATCTGTAGGGTGTCAGCAGAACTGCCTCCATTCTCCTAACCAAGAGGGAAGGGAGGAGAGATGAAACATGACCGTTGAGCAATCTCCCACTTCTACTCCATCTGACTTGTCTTTTTTTAGAATCCTAGAAAAGTAAGTTAAAAAAAAAACCCAAATAGAAATATTCTAGGGTGTAAGTCTTGACTTCATTAACTAACAATATCTAAAGCACTTAGTTTAATATTTTGTTCATATGATTAATATGATTTATGGTATTATAGCACCAATCCATCTTTTATATGAACCAAATAATTTTAGTAGTGTCATTTCCAAGTTTACATTCAGTCAATCTCCCTAAAAAATATATTATGTCCTATGGACTGAATTGTGTCCTACCAAAATTTATAAGCTGCAGCCCTAAAGTCCAGTGCTGGCATATTGGAAAGAGGGCCTTTGAGGAGGTGACGCAGGCTAAGTGACATCATGAGAGTGAATCACTGATCCAATAGAAGGGTTCCATCACAGGAAGAGGAAGGAACACCAAACCTCTCTCTGTTATCTGAGGGTGTAGCAA
Organism: Saimiri boliviensis; assembly: GCF_048565385.1. Taxonomy (NCBI): domain Eukaryota; kingdom Metazoa; phylum Chordata; class Mammalia; order Primates; family Cebidae; genus Saimiri; species Saimiri boliviensis. The sequence continues at coordinate 15,900,380 of NC_133468.1, forward strand.
GAAAGTGGATATTCATCTGTAAGTCATGGAGAGAGACCTCACCAGAACTCAACCAGGCTGGGACTATGATCTTGGGCCTCCAGAACTGTTACGAAATACATTTCTCTTGTTTAAGCCATCCAATCTATGGTATTTTGTGATGGAAACCTGGAAGTAACACAGATTTTATCACCAAGAAGTAGAGTTTGGCTGTAGCAAGTAACTAAACACACAGAAGCAACTTTGGAACTGGAAGTGGATAGAGGCTAGAAGCACTATGAAGTGTATGCTAGAAACACAGGTGTTAGGGGCAGTTCTGATGAGATATCAGATGGAAATACTAGAAACTGGAGGAAAGGTGTCCTTATTACAAAGTGGCGAAGGATTTGGCTGATCTGTGTTCTAGCGTTTTGTGGAAGGTAGAACTTGCTAGCGATGGAATTGAATAGTTGACTGAGAAAATTTTTAAGCACAGTGTTAAAGAAATGTGTCTTAATGTGTTCCGTGCTGCTATAACAAAATACCTGAGACTGGGTAATTTATAAAACAGGGAAATTTATTTCTCATAGTTCTATATGTTGCCAAGTTCAAGACCAAGGCGCTGGCATTCAGTGTGTAATGAGAGCTGCTTCTGCTCCCAAGATGGTTATTCCAGTGGCAAGTGATGCTTGTGCCCTCGCTTCATAAGAAGTGAGAGGGATTAAAAAAAGAAACAAAACTGTCTCCATCAAGCCCTTTTATAACGATGTTAATTTATTCACGAGGGCAAAGCCCTCATGATGGAAGCACCTCTCAAAAAGCCCCACCTCCCAACACTTTTGCACTGGAGATTAAGTTTTCAGCACATTAATTTTGGTAGACACATACAGACCATAGCAAAATGGCTTTGTTTCTCCTGATTACCCTGACTACTTACAGTAAAAGCCAAAAAAAAAAAAGATTAAAGAAAGTTATTACTAAAAGGAAGCCAGAATTGAAGACTTGGAAAATCCTCACATCTTCCATAGTGCAATAAATAAATAAATAAATAAATAAATAAATAAATAAGAAAGCTGGTTCTGAATGCGTATGGCTAAACAACCATTAATGTGATAAAGAGAGCATGGATGTGATTCATAGACTTAATCAGCCATCATGGACTTTATCAGAAACCAGGAATAGAGATGACATTAACAACACTGCCAATTTAAAGAGGGCAGAGATCTGTCAACCCTTCCTTCTTTTCAATTTCTCCCTTTTGGAACGGGAAGTTTTAGTCTATGCCTGTCTATCATTGTATTTTGAAAGTACCTAACTTGTCTGGTTTCACAGTGTTACAGCAGGGGAGAAATTTTCTAAGATGCATCAAGTCTCATTCATGTTCGATTTACATAATATTTAGATGAGAGTTGCAGGACTTTAGAGTTGATGTTGGAATGAGTTAAGACTTTTGGGACGTTAAGACACAGTGAATCTATTTTTATGCAAGAAGAACACATCTAGGGGGACCAAGTATAGAATGCTATGGATGGAATTCTGTCTCCCTCAACTTGGCGTATCGAAGCCTCATCCTCCCAAATGACTATTGATAAGAAGTAATGCTTAAAGTGAAATGGTGCCATGAGGTTTGAGTCAATGAAACTGATGACTTAAAACAAGAGAACAGATACCAGAACTCTCTCTGTGTGTCATGTGTGAATGCAACAAAGAGGGGTGCCATCTGCGAGCCAGAAATTGTCCTAACTACAACCTGAGCATGTTACCCCCCTTATCTGAGACTTCCAGCCTCCAGAACTGTGAAAAATTAAATTTCTGTTGTTTAAGTCACCCAGTCCCTACTTCTTTGACAAATGCTCATGCTGACTAATACACAGCAAGCAAGTTAGTGTAGTCTCCAAATAATTGGCGTTATCTTCTTTCTAGACATACTGTAGGACTGTGCTTCCTTAGCCTCTTTTAAAAGAAGGGAAAGCCATGTGATATATTTTAGCCAATGAAATGTCAGCAAGGGTAACATTTATTACCTTTACTGCTAGTCTTTAATAAGAAAGATCATTATTCTCCCCACGTTCTATTTTTATTGCCTCTGCAACTTGTGGTAACCCAGATGGTGAAGTTTTTATCAGCCTGTATGTCGGAACAAGGACAGTGGGGAGTAAAGTTCCTAGTTAACCCACAATGGACACAAATGTAAGTGAGAATAAATGTGGTGTTTATGTCACTGAGATTTTTCATTGTTAGGGTTGATAAAGCCATTTTAGTTCCACGGGGTGGCGAAATACATAAATATAGCAAGCAAGCAAACCAAAACCCTTTAGTCCTGTGGGGCAGAGGGTAGGAAAAGCTGAAGTAAACAGCAATAATAAGAAATTTTGTAATGTTCTGCTACTGCCTGCTGAATAACCACAGTGGGCATATAATCCAGACACAGTAATAAGTACAACATGTTGACCTTTGCAACAACATAGACATTTTAACTGTGAGATTGTCCAACTGGCTTTGTAATCTAATGAGAAATCACAAAATTTCATTTTATGCTTTCAAGATTTTATTACAAAGGTCTACCCAGATCCAAGATAATTTTGGAACAACCCTTTGATTTCACTTAACCTTGTTTGACACTATTACTTCATTTGTAATGATGAACTACAGAAAATTAATCTCACTGATTTACAATAAAACACCCTAACACATACTGAGATTGGTCACATTTTGGTGTAAACCTTTTATAAACTCAACTACATTTCCAAGGCCAGCACTTAGCCTTCTTTGTCATACCCCTCCCTGATGTCAGCCCAAAACCCTGAACTATCTACCTTTCCCTCCGTGGATCACATGTTTTCGAAACGTCAGATTTTCACACAATGGGTTTCATCTGCTGGAAGATGACTGCTCATTCCACAAAACCCATCTCAACTGTCAATTGCTCTGCAAAACTTTGGCCAACATTTTCACAAATAATATTTCCCCTTTAACATTCCCAAATCACTTGATGAATATCTCTATTCTAGTACTTATGCCTCTTCATTATAAATTACCTTTTAACATGTCTACTCCTTGTATTTGAATTGTAAGTGGGCTGAAAACATCTCTTACTTATTGTGTTATGTAGGTACAATGTGCCTCTTGAATGATTGGGTGAAGATGTCAAATGACAAACTAGTTCTGCCTGAAAATGTTAGCTGCTTAATAAAGGTGAATAATTATGTTCATAGTGTTAAATTTTTTTCTTAATTGTCAAGGGAAAACAAATGGTAAATTTGCTTGCTTTCATTTTTCTTGTCCCCCCTTTATGTATTACATCTACTACAAATTGAGTATCCCTTATCTGAAGAGCTCAGGACCAGAAGAGTTTCAGATTTTGGATTCTTTTTTGAATATTTACATTATACTTTCTCATTGAGCATTCCTAATCTGAAAATTCAAATGCTCTGATTAGCATTTCCTTTCACCATTATGTCAGCACTCAAAAAATTTGGGATTTTGGAGCATTTTGAATTTCAGATTTTCAGTTTAGGAATTCTCAAACTGTAAAGACAGGGAGTTTTGATACACTGGCATTTAAGTTTGCTGGACTATGCTTTGTAACTGCTGATTAGAAAGAGTATTCTCTACTGTTCTGCTGAAATTTCCATTTGCAAACTTCTGACATGTGATTTATATTCCTTAGACAACACAGGGGCTTTCTTCAACTTTCTTCACAGACAGCTTACTGAGCCTCTTCAGTCTCCATCCCTACTACTCCTGTGGACAAGAACAAAAGCAAAGAAAAAAAAAACAAGGACCAGAGATGCCTTTTCATGCTCTTAATCAAAGGCTATGGCTGCCTCAGCTTGGTACACACTCCAAACAGCACTCCCAAGTAGGGCTTATTGAGATCAGCTTGCTATAGAATGTGGCCAGCAAAAAAAAGAGAAACTACAAATCACTACACCCACCCTTTATCCTAGACCCTTACCCTGACCAAAGAGAGAGAGAGAGAGAGAGAGAGAGAGAGAGAGAGAGAGAGAGAGAGAGAGAGAGAGAGAAGGGGAGAAATGAAAATAACTAACATTGGATGAGTCAATGGATGAATTTTCATCAGTGAGCAAGCACCATTTCTATGTGTTCTAGCTTGAGACAAGGGAGGCAGCACTATATATAGAGTCTGGTATCAATAAGATGGGATTACAAGGAAACTCCGTGATTCACTGTTGTGTGGTCTGAGACAGTTAGCCTAATTAGCCTCAGTTTCCTAATTTATAAAGCAGGGAGGGGGTTATGATAGTATCCCTAATAGGGCTGCTGACATGATGCTGAACACAGCGCAGCACACCTAGCTCAACACAGCTCACTCTCCTTGAGAACCAGCATTTTTACTCATAAGGTCCCTGAGGATAATACACAGAAGGAGAGCCCTCATGATTAATAAACGTTAGCATTATACCAGCAACTGGTAATAACTCGATTAGTTGGATTTGTTGGAAGATGATGGTGAAATAGCTGAGATGGATTTTGAAAGACTAGAATTTGAAGCTTGGCTGAACCTCTAAGGACTTGTGTCACCTTTCACAAGTCACTCTTTTAGCTATAGTTTCCTCATCTTTAAAACAAAGGAGTTAAAAAAAGATGAGTCTCATGCTAATTGTGGAATTGCTGTGATAAACCAGGCCTTATTGTTTTGTATGTAAAATGAAGTGATAGTAGTGATAGAGGTGAAAGCAGGGGTGCGTGTTTACAAAACAGATTTCCTGCAAAGCAATGGGATCATAAGTTGCTAGCCAGCCAATGGATTCAATTTGGATCTGTGTCCCTGCTCAGATCTTCTGTTGAAATGTCATCTGCAGTGCTGGAGGTGGGACTTGGTGGCAGGTGATTGTATCATGAGGGTAGAGTTCTCATGGATGGTTTAGTACCAGCCTCTTGGCACTTTCCGCATGAGTTCTCGTGAGATCGGGTCATTTTAAAATGTGTGGCACCTCCCTTCTCTCTCTTTACTCCTGCTTTAGCCCTGTGAAGTGCCTGCTCCTGCTTTGCCTTCTGCCATGAGTCAAAGCTCTCTGAGTCCTCACCAAAAGCAGATGCTGCCATGCTCCCCATACATCCTGTAGAATCATGAGCCAATTAAACCTCTTTTCTTATAAATTACCCAGTCCCAAGTATTTCTTCATAGCAATGTGAGAATTAATACACCAACCAAGCTATTAACAAAATAGCCAAGCCCTGTTCATGATAACCTAAGAGGTTCCTATCTGGCAACGCATGAATTACTTGCAGTGAAATTTGAGTTAAATATTATCAATGATTTTGTCAACTTCTTCTCCTGTTAGATTTTAAGCCTACAAGTCCTCCATAAATTCTGATTTCAAAAGACAAGTATGGCTTTAGTGACAATGGCAAAATGCTTGCAAATCAGAGCTTCAATTTGGTACCCTTTTAAGATATCAGTAGTGTCTGTTCCTTCAAATAATATGACCTGCAAACCAGATAATGTGTTGTAAGGGAGTTTATGACTAGCAAAAATACAATGTATCATCGCATGCTATCACAACTTTGACAGACTTCAATGAAATTACAAGAACACAAAAAGGAAGGAAAAAAAAAGAGAGGAAGAAGAGGAAAGGGAGAGAAGGAAAAAGAAAAAAAAATGCATTACTGTATGAGAATTCCTGGAGCAAGCACATTGTCTACCTAGAAAAGTCTAAAAATCTCACTTAACTCTAATTTTCAGAGAAAGAGGTAGGGCTTGTGTCGACGCTGCTTAATAATTGTATCCCATTAAGTGTATCTGGAAAGAAATTGTCTTATTTCAAAAGGCAAATTCTTGCATTGAAGGTATATTTTCAGAAAATTTTACTGTCATTCAGTCAAATCTATATGGTGATAACTGATCTGCTATAGGTCAGATTTTAAGTTTAATTAAGTGGCCAGTGCCAGACACTCTGGGTTGGAGCCCAACTCCACCCTTTTTTAACTATGTGAACTTTAGCAAGCTACTTAACTTCTCTACATTTCAATTTTCCCAATGTCATAATCGGAATAATGAAAGTATTCTGCATTATCAGGGTTTGGTGGAACAACAAATGAACTTATAATATCTGGCACACAGTGAAAATTCAATAAATATAAGGTACATTTATTAGCATACTCTTACTAAAATATTGAAATGCTATATATTTAGTTATAAAATACATATGTATATCAACTCATAATCTGATGTAGGCAAGGTTATCTATACCCCTGACTTAATGTCTTCATTATAACTCCAGTAAAACTACTTTCTTCTAATATTGCTGCCATACAGAGTCAAGCAAGGTACTCATTGGACTCATGAGCCTAGAAAACTGATATAGATTCTCTAAATCTCTTTGATCTTCTAAGAGGCAGGTTTATTTCAGTTTTGTTGTTTTGAGATCCACTCTTAAAGACATACCTTCTCTGTCAGGTTGATTGATCCACATAAGTCCCCTTGGAACAAAGGGACAAGAACGACAAACATATCCACACCAACCTCAAACCAGAAAGCTACAGCAACTTTTTAACCTCAAACCAAAAAGCCACAGCAACTCTCTAACCTCAAACCAGAAAGCCACAGCAACTCTCCTCTCTCTTCCACCTCACTACAAGTCCTCTATTCAGTTGCAATGTTGCCATTTGCCTATCCCTCAAAGATAGTGTCCTATTTTAGCTGGCCCAAGGACATATAATTTCTTTGTAATTACTTTTCAGTTGAAAGACTTTGGAAGAAAATGGCTCACTGATCAGGTAACCTATAATATTTATGTTTCTAATAATAATAATAGTGACAACAATGGCTACCGCAATACATACTAGATCCTGCTTTAAGAACTTTATCTCGACATCATCTCATTAAATAAGCTTATGAGAGGTGCCAGCATTGTGCTTACTTTACACTTGAGAAAACTGAGGCTAAGAGGTGCAGTAAGTAGTTGTAGGGATCCCACAGATAGAAAGGAGTGAGGCTAGAATCCTGAAACAGTGAGCATTCCCCTTCCCATGTTCTCTGATTAGTCTGAATAATCCATTAGTAATTCAGCCTAGTATTCCTGCTCTGGTAAGACTTCCTCTGATTACTTTTCCTCTCTTTATCCATTTTAGTTAATGCCCATAACACTGTTATATTTCTTTAATCTTTGTTGATGGCTTATAAGTTCATTTTGAAATTTCCAATTCACACACTATGGTTTCTGGGGTTTAAATTCACATCCATTTTTTTCTTTAATTCCCGTTTACCTTTTAAACAAACTCCTTATTTGATTTATCACTTGTATTTTCATGTAACTCCAAGAATCAATTTGCTCCTTCAGCTGGGGACTCAGCCATAATGTCTATAGCCAGTATCTTCTCTTCCTGGCTTCCTTGATAAGTGTGTCTCTATAGAATATTATTATTTTACTGTAATATGTAGGACACAAAATATAGAAGATAACTAACGGAATCAACAACCCTGAAAGACTATTCATAAGTACTCAGATGTTCAGTGCTTCCATTTTCACTGTTGAGCTAATTAGGTTTTTTTGTGTGTGATTACTTGTTTACGAACTCAACCCAGTACAAGCAAATAAAATTCTGCACAGGATATTCCTGAAGTGATAGGTCACATGAAGAATCCCAAAGAATGAATGCATGCTACTCATGGGGATGAAACTGGGGCAGAGCCAAGCATCCAGTGCCAAACAGAAATGAATTTGCATCTTCCGACCCTTCCCCTGCAATGCTGCAGCTTCTGGTTCAGCAGTCACAAAGCTGTTCTCCAGGGAACAAAGCCCGTTTCTGTTGAGGTGGGTGCCACTACCAGCAAAGAAACCCTTGTCGCCATCCAACTGTAGTTCAGAGGCACGTGAGGCACAGGAAGCAATTCTGACAAAGAATAGTGAGAGCTATCCATACAAATGTAGAACAAAAACATAAAAAGGCATAAAAGGTATTGATAATTAATTTAAAATACCATAAGGAAACCATAGCTAAAGTGAGGGGGAAAATCGAGCCTCAACAAAGACAAACGGGACTGCCGGGGCCACGAAAGTGAATGCCCCAACACTTTGGACTACAATCGCAACGCCCAATTTTTTTTCCTGTAATTATGGTTCTACTTATCCCATCTTGGAGTCATAAAAAAACTTGAGTGGAGAGGGGATTATTTCATGCTGGGAATATAGAAATAACTTTGAACAAATTGCCCATTTGTGATTATTTAAATAAAACATCATAATTGGAATACGTTGGTCGATAAAGGCAATTTTTTTCCTTCTCTCTCTTTTGTATAAGAACAATATACTAAATGCTGTCTTGATTTTTTTACTGCATTTTCGTAAATACAGTATTTAATGCCAGGTGCCCCCTCAATTTTACATTGTGATAGGCTACACAAAAGGAGGAGTAAATGCACTCAGAGCTGTTTTCCACACCACTTGGGCTCTGACAAATCATTAACAACATTCTCTGCTTCCGTATTGTCTTCCATGATAATTATATGAAGCTTGACTCAATGGTGCTCACATTTAATGGGTCTCACTTTCACCACTTTAATTTCAATGGTACATCGCTTACAGAGTTGCATTTGCCATCATTGTATTCATACCCTTTCAAAATATATCTTGCAAACCGAAGAGGTTCTCCGTCTTCTTTTGTGCCCAATAAGAAAAGGCTAGTTTTTGATGATCTTAAGCTGACAGAATATCCTATGTTACAAATTGATCTTTCTCAGGTGGGATGAGGAGATTCAGTCCTCTCATGTCCTGACTTCTGTAGGTGCATTCAGCATTGAGAACCTTTAAAGGGCCATGATCATAATCCCATTGGCACTATATATCCATCTTTCTATTCTGAAAAAAGTTGCCAGTTGATTGGACCTTTCAGATTTACCTATAAATTTTGGAAATAATTTCTTCTTTCAACTGATATTTTATAATTAAGCAAATTATTTCTACATAATGCTTTTCAATAGGTAATACATACATAATACTACTTAAAAGCCTTTAGGGACCAAAACTTATTTCTATGCATCAGAGCAAACATGGAAGAATGAAGAGTACTCCTTGTCCTCAAAATTTTCGTAAAGGAGTAAGATACAACCATGTGCATGTTAAATGAGAAATGCTAGAAAGCTGCTACAGACCTTAAAAAACTGATACAGATCTGCTATAGCAAATAAGAAGAAATAGAAATGATGGTGAGCATTGCTATTGTCTCCTGGACTCTCAGATTTAAAGCATCTAATCTAAAGCGTGAAGGAATTCAAAGCCATCTGATTCAGCTACCATTTTACATCTTGGATCGCCTTGCCAAACACGTGGTGGAATGGAAGCCCTGGACACCCATGGACGCTCAGTCTCTGCTTGAAGCTGTCCTATGACAGAGAGGGCACTCCCTGTCAAAACACCTCATTCTCACTCTGCCTTTTGAAAGTCCTTCCTTATATTGAGTTGAAACTGCTACAACTATTCTACTCTACTCCAGAAAGCTCGTAGCTTTGAAAAGCGTAAGGTCTAGAGTCAGACAGACTGGATTCAAATCCAGATTTCAACAATAACTAAGCGTCCCTATGTAAACAGAATATCTTCTCTACGTCTCAGTTTCCTCAACTGTAAAACAGGAATATTTAACCAATGGTGCCAAACTGATGGTGTTAGTATGAGGATTTGATGGACACAAGGCTGGTCATTTACCAAGCACTCACTTAAAGTTGGCTATTAATATTACGACAGCACTTTAGATATTTGCATACAACTCACTGGTATCCTCTTCCCATGACGTTTGTTCTTTTACACTATAATTTAACAACATTTAGAGAAGTTAAATGACATGCTCAAGGTCACATGTCTGGTGAGTGACAGAAACAACAAGAACTGGGATTTTCTAAAAAATCCAGTGACCTTGCTTTTAAAAAATAAAAATTCAGGAAAGTTTTAGATACTTTAGCCAGCACAATAACATAATTTGTTTTATAATAAATAGTACCAGAGTATTCAAGGTAGATTTCAATATTCTAGACCATCCACTGACACAAATGCTTTATGAGGAATTAGGGATATGAAAAGGTAAATAAATTGTCTTTTATTAATATATATTTTATTGTGCTTTAGGTTTTGGGGTACATGTGAAGATCATGCAAGATTGTTGCATAGGTACATACATGGCAATGTGGTTTGCTGCCTTCTTCCCCATCACCTGTATTGTCTTAATGAGAAAGAATGTCTTTAAATCCAACAGTAATCACTCCTATAAGTGAGAATCATAATTTCTAACCCCCATATCTTTTCCTCTTCTTTCTACTTCTATTTTCAAAACTGAATCTTCAATTTTAACATTTCTCAGACATCTCATAGCTGGATTAATTCAAAATTTCCTCAACAGATTTTTCCTAATTCCAATGTCTACCCACTCAAGCTCTGCGCTCCACACCATTCCCAAAATTATTAATGTAAAACATAAGGAGAGTATGCCATCTCTCTCTTTAAGAAATTTCGAATAGATTATAACTTTCCATAAGACTATGTCCAAACTCCTTGGCAAGCTATTTAACATTCTTCCTACCAGTCCCAAGTCTACACACCCAGACTCATCTTACATAGGAGCCGTTGTTGTATGAAGTCAGTAACTCAACACCTGACCTATTTTCAAATGGCCAATCAATTTTATTTATTATAACTACATTTACTCTGGAAGGTACTGACTTCTTTCTCCAACTATTGTCATTTATTTATTCATTCAACCAACATGTATTGGTCACTATTTTAGACAACATGGTTATGGTCATAAACAAATAACACCCAGTTCTCAGTGCATTTATTTTAGTGGAAATACAAGCCAAAAAAGCTAAAACTCAATAAAATATATACTCTGTTAGATACCAATAAATACTAAAAAGAAAATAAAGTAGAGAAAGAGGATCGAGTATCTGAGAAGGAGGATCAGGACATTTAGATAAAGTGACTATGGAAGACCTCACTGTTTAGGTGGTATTTCAGCTAAGAGGTAAAGAAAGTAAAAGCTTCAAGTGTCTATCTAGGGAATAAGCATTCCAGCTAGAGGGAATAGCTAAGGCAAATACCATGAGGTAGTGTGATTATTTTATTGGAATGCAGGGAGAAGGCCAGTGAGGCTAGCTCAGATTAACTAAAGAAGACGCCAGTAGGGGAATGATTCAGAAATTTAACAAGAGGGACGAGCTTTTACGGGCTTGAGAGTTTCAATTATTTAAAGGATATTGGAAACTATTGGGATGGTTTATGAGCAGAGACATAAGAAAGTTGATTTTTTTTAACAAGTTGACACTTGATGCTGTGATAAATTAAGGATAACTCCAAGCTTTTAGCTTAATAACTGAAAGAGAGAAATACACCATTCCACTAGTGACTGCCTCTGCAAAACCTTTTCATTCATCCACTTTCATCCATCTGCCCTCTCACTATCTTAGCCTAAATCATCGTTTTGTTTTTCTAATTTCATACAATATCATCATAAATATCATCTCTTGTCCCAACATAGTCGATTTGTTTTGCAGAAATTAGGATGATCTTTTAAACATGCAAAGCCCCGCAATGGCTTACATACTGACTTAGAAAATAACTCCTCATGACCTGCAATACTCTAACCTATTTCACCACTCTCTTCCCCTCTAACATCATCTCTCTGTCTTTACGGCACATTCTAGAACTCTTTCCCATCCCAGGACCTCTATATACTGGATCCTCTACTTAGAAGTCATCCCATACCCAAATCTTTTGAAATGATTATTCCTTTGCTTCTTCTGACCTCAACTTTAGTGGTAGATCCTCAGGGAGGCTTTTTCTGAACATGCTCTCTCTAAGGCCTGTTACTCCTTGTTATTCTGCTATAAACCACTGTCTATTCAACTGGTACTTATTGGGTGTCTATGTGCCAGAGACTGTCTTAAGTGCTATTCTTTCCTTTTTCCATTTATTCCAATTTATGACTGTATTTCATATTTAATTCCTGCCTCCCCGATTGAACTACAAATTCCCTAAGAGCAATGGCCAGACATGTTACATTCACCATTGTATCCATTCTGATATGTGGCAGGCAACCAAAACATATTTGTGGAATAAATGTTTAATGTTATTCAGAATTTGCTGGGTTTTCCTTTAGGCTTCTAATATAGAATTTATTTCATTAAAATTGTATATAATAGGTAATTACATATAGCCTCTTTCTCTAATGGCATAGAGCTTACTTGAGACAGAAACTATTTCTTCATCAGTATTGTATCTTTCAACAGTGTCTTCAATAATATCTTCAACAGTATTGTATCTTTCAAAAGACGGGCTGAGTACTTTTGTAGCTACAAACGCTTCTTGCATCGAACGGATGACTGAGTGTAACTTTGGGGTTTTCCCCAATATGTAAACTAAACGTGACTTAAGAGACTTGACTTTATTCTACTTTAAGAATATATAGAAAATTGTGATGATTCTTGGCCAGTTCCAGAAATTTAATAACGAAGTAGATGTCCTTCCCATGCTTCGGATCTAATGACTTACCACTATAACATCAAAACGTAGTAAATTATGGCCTCTAGAAAGCTACCAAATATATCTTGCTTTCCTTACCAAACTCATCTTATAGGACAGTTTCCCTGTCTTGTCATGAAGGTCCAGCCCCACTGACCTTTCTCTCTAACCTTGCAGTATACTGAGAACACTCCCTCTTCAGGCTTGTGCCCTGACAACTCTTCACTCAGAATGCCTCCACCCTCCTGGCTCCTGTTCAGGATTCTGCCCCTCCTTCATGCTCCAATTCAAATGTCACCTTTCCAGAGAGATCTTGTCACACAGGTCCATGTAAAGAGTCCTTTCCTTACCTCTCTCCAAAGTTACTCTATGCCATTGCTCTATTTATTTTTTACCTAACAATTTATTATTAACTGAAATTATCTTTTTATTTTTAAATTTACAAGTTCATGGTTGATCTCTCAACTATAGACTATAAGTTCAGGGCAGCACAGATGTTGATGTGTTCACTGTTACCATCTTCTATGCCGTAACAATGTCTAGAATATAAGAGAATATGGCACAGTAAATATTTGTGAAATGAATGAATTAATATGTACTTAATTAAAATATGCCCCTGGTATTTATTATAAACCACTAACCAGTGTATAGTTTCTAAACTGGATGCAAGCTAAAATCCACAAGATAGAATTAGGAGCATTTCTAAATTCTACCCTGGAAGTTTTGTAAGTCCACTTGTGTGGGAAAGAAAGGAGGTATTCTGGGGGTAAAGGGTAATAGATTAACTTTAATATGAGCAGTGAGTTACTGGATTTGCAGAATGGGCTTTTCTCCTCTGTGTGTCTGCGGGAACTGTTCCTGGGAGATCTACAATACTTATATGTTGACTTGATCTGAAATTAGAACAAAAACCTATGCTAGGACATTTCCTGCTATAAATTCCAGCATCACTCGAAGTATATTTAAACCGTATTTACTTATTTATAAGTATCATTTAAATATATGAATATAAATTCTTGTTGGCTAATTTTCAGTGATTTACTGAAATGCTCTATTTAAAAATGTCAAGTGGCCATTAGCAGTAAACCTCCAAGAATTTATCTGCCGTAATATTCCTACTTAAATATTGTCATTGCATTATTTCATTTTATTGGTTTATATTTTAAAAATCTTTCTGAAATCACTGAAAGTTTTTAATTGCAATTCATTTTCAATTTAAGCAGATTAAAAGACATGGATCAGAGATGGAAGGGAAATCAACACTCCATAGACTTGATACAGCATCACCATAACTAATACCCAGTAGGGTCTGCTAGAGCCAAGTTCACACTTGAGTAAGACTGAGGCAGTTTCTTGAAATGTATCACTCTGGGCCAGGTTAAGTTGAATTTGGTCCATCTGAAGACTTATTATTGACTCAGATGGCAACTGTCTGGTACCTTACTAAATTCACCTTGTTTCTTTTCTCCTATAAATCATTTCAAGAATCTTCCTTAAGATCAATGTAATTTAAAGTGGAATACTAATACAATTATTATCACATTAGCAATATTGTAAGGCATTGCAAATACAACTAAAAACACAATCACGTTTATGTTTATTTCTATTTCATATTTATTTTCATTTTTTCCCCTCCTGTTCTATCCAAATATACCGTGGTCCCAGTGACTGTTAATCCTTCTTGAAAGGATTCAACCACCTGATTCAACTTAGTTTTTTTTGCCATAAATGACAAAAAGAGAAAGATGAAATTACACACACTCTCACATTTGCAGTTCAGATTTTTGTGATCAAAATGGAGCTTTCTTTATAGACTCTCATGTCCCTGATAATTGGCTCAAATTATATGGACTAAAACACTTTGAAAAAAATTACCTATTCATCTTCGAGAAAAGACCTACTTGGCAATGAAGAACTACATGTTGCCTCTGAGGAGTACAAATCGTGAATTAGATGGATCCCGTTTCTCTGGCTGCAATGCTATTTGAAATATTAACAGCAGCATGTTTCTCTCCTAGAATGCAAGCTACTACATCTCTCAAAAATGAGTTGTATAACTGAGCTGCTGATGAAACCAACAGTGGCCTTATTTAATGGCTGTCATTGATTGAGCTTCTACAATGGACTAGTCACCGTATTTAATACTTCTATAACTGATACCTAATCTTCACAACTCTTTAAGGTAAATATTATCTTCACTTCACCATGAGGAACATTTGAGTGACTGATATACGTAAGGTCACAATCCAGTGAAGGTCATAGCTAAGAAGAATTCAAACCCAGATCTTTCAGACTAATGCATAGGTTCTCTAGCTTGATCTTAGAAGAGTCTGTGGACTTGTTAAAACCCAGACCACTAGGCCCCACCCTCGGAGCTCCTGATTCAGTAAGCCTTGAGGAGGTCCTGACATTATACAGGTCTCTGAAGTTCACAGGTGATTTTGACATTTGCTTTTCCTGAACCACACTTTGAATCCTATCATTTTCCTGCACTATGTTCTGAGTTAGAATGTAGAGCCTGGTAGTAAGAACCAATCATTTATTTTTCTCTAGGAGTTCTATTTATACTTTTATGAAATTTGAAACAGATCCATGTAACATTTTTCAAAATTTTCACAGCTATTTCTGGAATTTCAGACAATGTTGGCTCTTTTCCTACTCTTCTCAATTGTTTGACTTCTTCAAAATGAGCACATGTAATTTTTACTATCGGTGACTAAAAAGCTGATTGCATTTAGGAAAAAATACAACAAAAAACTCAGAGGTGTTACTCAGAGGACACATCTCAATACTATTTTAGGGAGGGAAATATATATATATCCATATACATATATAAACATAGAACATGGATATTATGCACATATGTATGCAACATACACATATACACATGTATCTTTATCTATAAAACAAAAGCTTTATTTTTTAGCTTAACCTAGGTTAGTTAGGAAAATGTCAGTTCAGATTCTAAACCAGGTACTTACTATCCACTTAGCCATGCCAAACCAATTCACTGCTCGAAATCAGTTTCTTTATTTATACATTCAGCCAACCAAACTAGAATAATACATCCCGTAGTTAAAGGACTTTTAAAAGACTAGATAGTCTCAAAAGTTCGGTCGAGCTCTATACGGTGTACTAGTATAAATCCTCTTTTCGGAATTTGAAGGAGAAAAAGACACTTCATGATGTGAGGGTCATTTAGATGAGACCAGAACAAACTGAAGGGTGGTTAAAGGTGCGGGGCCAGTTGGCCAGAATGCCCCTGCCACAGTTTTACATTTTTAAGTGATATCATATTACATAATAATAGCACATGACTATTTCTGTTCTGTGAATTATAATTGCTAAAGGAAATACCCCGCTATTTATAAGATGCTTAGTGCATCTGTCACCACGGCCTTATGGCCCAAATCAAAGTGATCGGAGCTATTAAGATGATTTCCCTATTTGGCTGGGTTTTAAAGACTATAGTTTTGAAGTCAGTGGCAGATGACCTACTAATGGTGTTTAATGGTTCTCTCAACAAATTGTGAAGTACCTTGAATGACCCACTGGTTAAGTACGTAAAAGGAAAATTCCAGCTTTAATCATTTAATCTTGATTCCATCCTGTTTTTCTTTGGGACAGTGATGTTTATTTTCACCTTCAAGGAAGAATGAGGAGATTAAAAAAAGGAGGAGAGGAAAGGTAATCAAGAGTTGTTCAGTGCTAGGCTAAACATTTCAAATGAGCCATCTCATTTGATCTTCATAACCCTATTGAAGAAAGAAAGTAAAAGGTGGCTAGCAGGACCAGAATACAAGGCCAAAAGCACTGAAGGCTGAGCTATGACTGACCACCGGCCCTTGATAGATGATTTTTCTTTGAAAAACAAAACAAAACAAATATTTTTCGGCACTTAAATAAATGAGCAGCATAAACACACAAATCAAAGAGTGTCAAGAAGACATAAAAGCCAAGGCAGCAGCTGGGCAGAGTGGCTCATGTCTATAATCCCAGCACTTTGGGAGGCCGAGGCGGGCAGATCACTTGAGTTCAGGAGTTCAAGACCAGCCTGGCCAACAAGGTGAAACTCTGTCTCTACTAAAAATAGAAAAAAAAAATAAATAAAAATAAATAAATAAATAAAAAACCCTAGCCAGGCATGGTGGTGTGTGCCTGTAGTCCCTGCTACTAGGGAGGCTGAGTGAGGCTGGAGAATTGCTTAGATCCAGGAGGCGGAGGTTGCAGTAAGCCGAGATCACACCACTTCACTCCAGTCTGGGTGGCAGAGTGAGTGACCCCATCTGTTCCCCTCCAAAAAAAGCCAAGACTGCAAGACAACAGATTCAAGGCCCAGGTAGACATTAAGGAGAAACAAACAAAGAAAAGTTTGAGCAGGTAGAACTAACCTGGAGCTCATATATAGAGAAAGCATAAAATGAAGCAGGCATGGATGAGTATTTTGGCTGCCTCAGCCTGAGCTGTCTTGCTTCCCTGCTACCTTAGCAAACCACCTAACTGGGCTAGAAATGAGGGGCAAATTTTGGCTGAGAGACCGAAGTTAAGGAAAGTTAGAGCAGACAAATTTGTGGCAAAAAAGTTTCTTACCTTGAAGTTGGTGATAAATTCTCAAGGCTCATGTCTGCAGAAGGGGAAAAATGTCTCCACTCCACACGAAATTACCATCAGAATAACTTCTATGTCATTCCTGTCTGCCAGCCTCCAGATAGAAAAGTTAAAAGCAGGCCAGAGAGAGAAGCTTCAGGGATGACACCCATTCTCTTTCCTATCCTGGCCTAAACAGCCCCAAAATGCCCTATTTTTTTCTTTGTCTATTTTCATACACAGGCAACAATAACAACAACAACAACAACAACAAGTTTGCATCTTACTCTTGGATTATCTTTTTTTAAAAAAAAATTTGTGAATACATATCACAGTTGGAACTGTAATATCATTTCCAGAGAAGAGCATCAATTTTTTAAATAAAAATCTTTTTTGACTTACCTAGCCATTTTCTAGTCCCTTCTTGCTTGTAAGCAAGGTCATTTGAAAATGGAGAATTTATTTCATGGGCTCTAAATGCTAGAGTAGTGGCTCTTTATCCTAAGGAAGTGAGTTGAAAGAACAGGAAATCAGCATTGCAGGTATGTTCTAGATTTTTTTTTTTTGTCTTTATAGGAAGACACTCCTCTAAAAGTAAAAGGAACACTTGAAAATGAAGATTTGAACAACCATAAAAAAATAAATAAACTGTCTATTGTCTCAGTCTGTTTTGTGCTACTAAAACAGAATAGCTGAGACTGGATAATTCATAATGAGCAGAAATGTATTGGCTCACAGTTCTGGAGGCTGGAAAGTCCAATTTTAAATTGCCACCATCTGGGGTGGGCCTTCTTGCTGTGTCATCATGTTGGAAGGCAAGATGGCAAGTGAACAAGAGATCAAAAAGAACTCAACTCACTATTTTATAATGGCATTAATCTCACCCTCAAGGCAGAACTCTCATGACTTAATGATGCCTTAAATGTCTCACCTCTTAATACTGTTACAATGGCAATTAAACTTTGACATGAATTTCAGAGGGAACATACATTCAAACTATAGCACCTCCTATATGGCTAGGCCTTGAATGGTCTGCTTCTGTGTCCATATAAAGAAAAGAAGGCAAGGATCGGAAATGTCACTTGTCAGGATTTTCCTGCAGAATCTGTCTATTCAGGTCTTTCCTGAATAAACCTATTTCTTCTTTTGGGCCTTAACTTTATTTCAGTGTGCTGGTTTTAGTACTGCCTGGACTAGTTTTATTGTATTATTTTTTATCCATATTTAATTCCCTTTAGGGTGTATGCTGATCCATTACACAAATATTTTATTGGGCATCATCTATGTGCCAGAAGAAAAACACTGTCTTTATTCTAGAGGCTACAGAACAGCAAGCAGATCATCTGTTAAGATAGAATGAGGACTCGTTTCTTATTTGATTTTTGTTTTTCTTCGTATCATAAAGTGGGACTAATAGAAGTACTTATTTGGTAAGATTTCTGTTAGAGTCTAACTAGATTACATAAGCAAATTTCTTAGCCTATAGCCTGAAGTGTTCAACACATATTAACTATCATTACTGCTAGTAGAGTCTGACATACACCAGAGGTTTTAACAAGTATTTCCAGAATGAATGGTCAAAGATTGGTTACACACAGTGTTTAACGCAATAGTAACCTTGCTTATTACAAGTGGTTATATCATACATACTAACTGGTCCCTTGACTCCAGCCATTTAATAGGTTCTAGACAGGTTTGAATATGAAATAAGGTAGCACTGAAGTCATTCTAATTTCAAAGACAAGTCATCCTATTTCCAGTTAATTTTTAAGCAGATACATTGGAAAGTCATGTGGCATAGCAGAAATCACACCAGATTGGAGAAAACCTAGAATGCTGATTCAGCTTCTTCCTCCAAATAGATACATGTTATTGAAATTGTCACTACGTCAACTTCCCTAGGTATTGTTTTTCAACTGTTCAATACGGAGGGTAAACGAAATCTAGTTGTTTTCCTCCTAATATTACCCATCTGTGATTCTAGATCATTTGTACAGTAAGATTCTGAAAGGCTTTTAAAAAATGCAGATGGATAAATAAAGTGGACTTTGTGTTTTCGCCTATAGCAGTCTTAGGTTGTCTGGGTAAATATAATTAACATAATAATGATCATTGTTAACACTGAGGAATTCTAAAAGCCGGGCAACTTGTTAAGTGCCTTTACATGGATTTTCTAATTTAATATACCCAACCAACCAAAAGAAAGTGCATTAGCTCCATTTAAAACAAAAAACAAACGTACAAAAACCCTGAAACTGAGAAATGTATTCACTTGCCCAAAGTCATATAACTAAAAAGCAGAATTAGGACATTTGACCCTTAACTACGGTATACTTTACATATGGTATATTCTTCAGATGTTCTACAACAGAACAAACAAAAAATGTTCAGCCTGGCCCCACATAAAGTTAATTGATTTTTAAGTTCCTTTCACTGATTGGTCATTAGTAAAATAAAGTCATCATTTTAAATTGGCCAACTCTATATAGATCAAGAGACAGATTTTTTTTTTAAAATCTCTAAATTTCCCATAAAAGAAAGCCTCAAATGATAAGTTGCCTTTTCAAGGCATAACATTCTGCTAATAAAATGTTATTCTATCTGCTCTCCTATTGTCTCACCTTCTGTCAACCTAATAGAAGACAACTCTAAGCGGACGGTGTCAAAAAAATGTAATTCACAAATTTTGTTTAAAAAGTTCCTTTTTAAATAAGTCTCACATGCACAGATTCTACTTGTTGACTCTGGGTCTCAAAGCTGTTGGGAACACCAGGAGGAGCATGAGATATTGCAAATGGCAGGGAGCCTATTTCTCACTGGCCACTGAGGCTGTGTGTTGGGAAATAAGGCATAGGATCCTGAATAAAATCTCCAAACATTATTTCTAAATGGAAACTGTTCGTTTTGACTCAGCTGCCATTGGACGGCAGTAAGGCCCTATTTTGATAGTGCATCAGTGAAGGCCTTAAAGTTAATTACAGCCTTGTATTTACTCTGATGCTATTATCTGATATTTACTGATGAAAAGAAGACGATTTAATCACTGAGATGGTTATAATGTGCACTTATCTCGTTTTATTCATACCGTGGGGGAAAACATGTACTTGTGTACAAAAAGGAATAAACAATTTAATCTATTCTTAAATTCCATAACATGCATTAAGTGAATCCAAGTTATTGTAGTGACCTTGTATGTCTAGTGCACCACGCTTCTCATTTTTCTAACATGAAACATATTTTAAAGACTTTCCTATTCTGAAATGGTTAATTTCAAATTTTCTCAAGGTATTCTCCTCTGAGCCCCATTACTAACACATGATTGTCACTGCAACATGGCTTTACTGACACATTGGTGTTAAAAGGCAGTGACAGAGCCAACAGGAGTGAACCGAAGCCATTTATATATACTGTAGAACTACACTGACAATCCGAAGAAACACACCATCTGCATTCTGTGTTGCTGCAACCTACTGAACTGTGGGTTTGCAATTTCAAAATTCAGAATGTCATGCCCGACTCCACTTTAGGGAGCTCCCACAGCTGCTACTTTTGCTTCCCTGCCTTCAGAATTCTGATGCTGAAGTTAATCTATAAGGACATCCCAGTGCAGTGATGGAGACGTGGCGGTAGGGCATGCTAGAGTACCACATATTTTCATGCATTTATTTATTCAAGCTGTGTGGCTTTTTATCCCCCGCTTCCCTTTGCAACTTATCAACCTGAACCCTCAGACACTCACACCCACACAATGATCTCAGCAGGCAAGGAGGAAAAGCAAAAGTGAATGCACTTTAGGGAAGGAACAGGAAACCAGCACTGAAATGGCCATTACGGGGCATTTCAATTTTACCTGTGGTTTCAGCTTCTGCTCCAAGTGCACGCAATGAATGTGGCCTGATTACCTTAATTTAGTGATATTGGCAATAATCGCAATGGCAGGCAGTGCCTAAAGGATTGCCCTTGACAGTAGAGTCACAGAGATGGGGATGTGGAAAATTTCTGTTGAGCACAACACACAAAAGGAATAATAGAGAGATGCTCAGGGATCTGTATCTTGATAGAAACGTAGATGGCAAGAGAGCGCATTTCTCTTAGTGATTAACTGTAGGGTTGATGAGTTGGTTTTTTCGTGGTCTCTTCTAGCATTATGAGTCTCAATTTCATGGTAGGATAAAAGAGGAGCCGAGATAGAAAACCATCACAGAGACAGTTTAGTGTAGATCTGACTTAGAAATGAGAAAGGATAGTTTTGAAAAATGAATAAGAATTAAATGTAAAAACAAAATCAATTGATGTCAAAAATGGCTATTACTTGAATAGGAAGAATCATGAACCTACTGAAGGGATCTTTTCTAGTTGTGTTATTGACTGCTGAGAGGAAGCAGGTTTTCTGCCTTTGATGACCACGGTCATTTTAAATTAGGGAAGACTACTGGTTTAGAGGAATTGTAAATGGGATGAGCATCAAGGGTTAATGATACTATAAGTTATCAATGTGATAAGAAAAAGAAGTCTGAAAGTGACCAAGGGATGATCAGCTGAAGACTGAGACACAAGAAGACGTTGGTATTGGGGGGTGTGCAGAGGCAGGCTGGGGCATTATTGACTGTGTGCTTTTTGTTGGCAACATTCTTAGAAGAGCATAATTAGCCACAGTAAAGCACAACTCTTTACACAGTTGTAACTCTCTCCTACGCAATATGAGTATCAGATTCTAACTGTAATTATCAATTTAAATTCACTTGTTCCAGGCTTTCCTCCATTGCAATGTCTCAAGAAATTCTTAACAACCGTTAAAAAGACAGAAAAATATTGGTCAACATTATCTGACTCTACTGATTGTACTCAATGGAATATCCTCCACAGTGTTTACTAAAGTTAACTTGACACAAATGTACAAACATAAGTGTGGGGATCTGTGGATATGTGTGTGTATATATTTGTACCTATGTATATGTATGCACAAGTAAACACGTATGTCTACTCATACCTAAGAATTATTTACAGTGAGTAGGCAGATATGATTACAAGAAAGGTTTAATTCCAGATCCAAACTTACATGGTCTAGTGGCCCCAGTACTGTATCTGCTCGTGTACAACTCTGTACTCGAATGGTCAGTGATTTGCATCAGTTTGGCTATATCAATAAGAGTTTGGGTAATTTCTCCATTGGTGATCCTTCACTATTCATTCATTCATTCCTTCACTTAGCAAATATTTATGATGCATCCATTACATACCAGGAATTGTTCTATCAAGCCCTAAGGATACAGTATACATCTCTGCTTTTACAAAGCTTACATTCTTGCAGTATGTACTTGAGTAAATAAATAAGCAAATGTTAGATCAGGAAACATGAGGCATGGAGACAACGTCTGAGCAGAGACCTACAGGGAGTAGAGAGTGGGCCATGCTAACAGATTTGTTCCAGGCAGAAACTGTGAAATGCAAATAGACACTTTGGACCCAAGGTCTCTGTTTCACAAGGTGGATCTCCATACCTCTAGCAACAGTTGTTTCTAATTTTCTTTTTCACTTAACAAAGGTGAGAAATGTAAAAAGGGTTTGTTTATCCCCACTGCTTGCGTTCTGTAGAATGCTCACTCCCAGAAAGAGCCCATCCACGTCAGCTATTCATTCTATTCATGAGAGAACTCCATCCTTCCCTGCTTCTCCTTCATCTTTGTTTTAAGAATAGCAGGGATTCTCTAATTCCTGAAATACACATAAGAAGGGCCAATTTTCAAGTTTAGCATCCCTTTAAAAAATCATCCTCACCATGTCTGTTATTGACTCTATAATATGTCTCGAAACACTTTCTATCTTACTATATTAAATATTATTTTTGGCAACAGAAGCCTATTCATTCCATGGGTATCTTTGAGTTACACTTAATCTCAATTATGTGAATACCTCCAAAATCTGCTAAAAGAAAATTATGGCCGTCATATGTCGGGCACCTGGCATATTACCACTTGCCAAAGAATAAAATATAGAAAACCAAATTAATAGAGAAAATGGTCATGTTATCTAATTATCTGTGAAATTTTTGGAGCAGATTGGTTAAAAGTAATTTAACAACCAGATAGTACCAACTTACCTATTAATTTTGCAAAAATTATGAAATAATGATGCCATCGAATCCTACCTACCTTGTCACTGAATTACAACTTTAGTTAAATTACTGGTGTAAAATGATAAAAGTCATTTGATCATGTTTAAACAACCACAAAAGCATTAATACTTTTTGATCTAGTAGTTTTATTTCCAGAAAATTACTCTAAATGTTTTTGAAATTGTTTCTTGAATCTTATTTATTATAGTAAAAAGTGGAAGGGAACCAACTATCTAACCAAGAAAGAAATAGTTAAAATGTAGCACATCAGTCCAATTAATGGCATTTATTGATTAAAAAGGAAAACATTTAAGAAATGTAAGACTGAGGTATAATTGAAAAAAGCATGCAAAAGTGTAACTTTTGTATAAAAATGTTTTTTTTCCATAAAAATGGATCCAGATAGATGAATACTTTGGCGAAAATGAAAAAAATGAAAACTATTGATTTGTTAGGAATAGGTGACAGGTAAATGTGTATATCATTAATATATATTAAGGCTACACATATCACATCCTTATAATAACACATTAAAATGTTATTATTGCTTTAATGTTACTTATAGATTTCAAATACAATTTTAATGCCAAACAAATTGCTCATCAAGTCTGTGAAATTGTATTAGATGGTGATGTCCTATTTTTGCAAAAATGTGTCACAATATCTTTAAAATGACATCCATCTCATCTTATGTAAGGATTCCAGGGCTCTTAACTATATTAAATCACATATTAAGCATATTTTCTCATTTCTCCAAATTCAAGATTTTAATTCTCTTTAATGCCCTATTTTTAATTGGAATGTTGCTAAATCCATTGACAGCCTTACCAACTATTTTAACAGCCTTTTAATTTGTCGTCTAGAAAATTATAACTCTTCATTAACTTTGGGAGACACAGCATTGCAGTTGTGATATATCATTCCTCATTTTATTAACAATCTACTTAATGAAATTCAGGCTTCAAGCAGATGATGGTGATAATGTAAGCACTTGCCCTGGATTTGTTTTTTTCTTTGACAAAATTAAGAATTTACTGATAAGCATAATAGGAGAACAAACATTCAATTCTTTAGGAGTGCAGGTGGGAAAAAAAAAAAAAAACTAACGAAAGAGATTTTGGAGCCTGCACTTGGATAATTAATATCCATATGAATATTTTCCAGAATGCCCGATATCCTTCCAACATTATTTGCCACTCTATAAGGCAATGCTGAGGGGATATGTCAGTCATTCAACATTTATAAACATAACCCACTTGGACCAGAGGTGGTGGATGACATAATCAGGTAGAGGATCTCGCTGAGCATGAAAATGACACTTGGCATGGGGAATAGGTGGAGGAGAAAGGACACTTACTTTGGGGACACCTGGAGGTTCATTACTACAAATGGGATTCACCTATATTTGTACCTTTAAACACAGTTGCGATAATCTCTCACCAGCATCTTCCTACTTTAGTACAAATTATTTGTAATTAAAATGATTACATATATCCAAGGATCTACCAAGTCAGTTGAAGAGCTAACACTGAGTCTACATAGAGGCAGACATGAGGCAAATGATGGGAGAAGGGTCTCAATCATTTATGCCTCTTTTGGTCGCATTTTAGGGGAGAAAACGGAGGCTTGAGGTGGTAAGTGACTTGCCAAAGTGAAGTACGTTGGTGTCAGAGACTTAATAATAAATGTTGTAGGCCATATAGACATTTGATCTACTATTAGACCCCACTTACCCTTGCTGTAAAGCATTGCTTAGAGCAAGTTTGTCCAACCTCTGGCCTATGGGCTGCATGTGGCCCAGGACAGCTTTGAATGCAGCCCAGCACAAATTTGTAAACTTTCTTAAAACATCATGAGATTTTTTGCAATTTTGTTTTAATTTACCTCATCAGCTATCTTTTAGCATCAGTGTATTTTACGTGTGCCCCAAGACAATTCTTTTCTTCCAGTGTGGACCAAGGAAGCCCAAAGCTTGGACACACCTGGAATTCTTCCATCGTGGTCTGAAGAACATAGATGCCCAGAACAGAGAAAATTGAGTCAAGAGTCAAGGTCAGGCTGGACATGGTGGTTTCACTTACAATCCCAGCACTTTGGGAGGTGGGTGAATCACTTGAGGTCAGGAGTTTGAGACTGGCCTGGCCAACATGGCAAAGACCCTGTCTCTACTAAAAATAGAAAAATTAGCCAGGTGTGGTGGCAGATGCCTGTAATCCCAGCTACTTGGGAGATTGAAGAGGAAGCACTGCTTGAACCCAGGAGGTAGAGGTTGCAATGAGCTGAGATCATGCCATTGCACTCCAGTCTGGGTGAGAGAAGGAGACTCCATAAAAAAAAAAATAGAGTCAAGGTCAAGGCTTCATGAAGGCAGGGCTATCCTGTCACCTGACTCTGCTTTGCCATGGTCCGTTCTGGAAGGGCATGTACTGAACCCTCTGAGAACACTGCAGTGTAGACCAAATAACTTGGGCAGCATCACACAAAACTAAAGAGATAGTTATGAAAGATAACTGTGGAGAGACAAAGCATCTTCTCCCAAGTTTTTTTTTTTTTCTTCTTTTGTTCAGGTTTATGTAGCAAATGTTATAACACACTGAGTTTGATTTTCACATAAGATCTATTTTTCCCATGGGAATCAGAAATCATTTTTTTTTGGTTCCTTTCTCATATCATGATACAGCCCTCCCTAGGAATGATTTGTTGTATAGGCAGAAAGCTTCTCACAGATACATAGAAAATGAGACAGAAAAGGAAGTCCTGTCTGTATCTCTTGACTCCATTTTTTTGTTGTTGTTTTGGGAATGTCTGCTTTGGACCACAATGCAAAAGTTCCTTTTGACATAAACTCTAAGCAATATTTTACAGTCACGGCAAGTGGAGAATAAGAGTAGACCAGATTGTTATATAGCACATTGTACTTATGATTCATTGTTCTAATGATCACCTCATTAAAACACATCACATCCGTCAAATCACTTGACTGTATGCACAAACTCTTTAAATAATATATGCTTAAAATTATGATGTTATGTCTGTTCATGAGCACAAATATATAAATACAAGTTTTAATGTGTTTAACCTGTGTAATATGTTACATGTGATTTATATATGTATTTAACATGTGTATATTTATGCACATATGTATATGTATACAACAATATATGCATATGGTCAAGTGAAAAACTGTACTTACAACTCCAAATGTCCTAAGATTTAGTCATCATGATGCCGCTGCAAAGAAACTGAGGATTAAAAGATATCATATGACCTTAAAAAATTCCCCCCTTAACTAGGCTCCAAATAAAATGCCATAAGATCCCTACATTCATAGAATTTAAAATTGGCTTAACAAAATATCATTACAACAGAACGATGCAGTTCAGAATATGATATAAAGGGATTGTTACATATGTGGCTGAAAAATTTAGAATATGATTTGTAAGTAAAATTTAAATTTTCTCTTAAAAAGCATTTTTGATTTTAGATGCATGCCCCAAACATTTATACCTATATCAAAACCTAGCCTACTTGTTCTTTTATTACCTCTACATTAGCATAATTTTAAATACAAATGTATTCTGGAGAAATGAGTGACATATACAAAGATTTATGTAAAATAATGTTCACTGAAGTATTATAATAACAAAAAATGCACGAAAACTAAAATTCTATTGGAAAAAAGATTAAATGGAAAGTACAGTGTGATATATCCATATGACAATGCCACATCATTGTTAAAGAAATAATATTTCAGAAGAACAATTTAAGAAATGGAAAGCATTCATGACAAAAGTAAAATGAACAGAGTGTTATACAAATAGCACATATAATTCCTATTTTGAAAATACATTCCACATACACACAAACAGCTCATAGGCTGGGAAATAAATATACCAAAATGATAAAAACAATTGTTGTGTGGAGGTAAAATGATAGGCTATTTTAATTTTCTTCTTTATATACTTATTATCTCCAAATTCTTTAGAATAGACACCAATTATTTTTATAACCAGAAAAAAAGAGTACAACGCAAAGTAATTTAAAAGACTTTTTAAAGACTGATCCTTTAAATTACCTAAAACCCCATCTGGCACCTGTCACCTACTCCTCTTCTCAATGAAGCTTTGTTATCCAGTCACGTTCAAATGTCCAGTGTCCCCTGAGCCCCGGATCAAGTCAAGTGCTACTGAACACTCTATTTTCCCAAAATAAATAGTGAGATGAGGACAGGCTCTGAGTACGGAGCATTGCATGTTAAATATTTATTGTAATTATTAATAACACAATGCTTCGATTTAGAGGATACTTAATAAAATAAGAATAAACTGTGTTCATACCAAGTCCCTAGCTGTTAGAGGTTCATCTAGGTCCCAGCATAACAATTATTTACATTTAGTATGAACTAATTTACTGTTATTATCATTTTTATTAACATCATCAATTTCTCTGATTCAGTTTCACACATTCCAGGGGAACAACAACACTAATTTTCCAGCCTATAACTTGTATGTAACAAGCAAGCCTGGTGTATGTCTCTCAGACAAAATTAATTCTTTCTTATTTTAGTTGTTTCAGGTTCAATCCTGATCAAATGAAATTCAAAACTCTATTTGTTGTTCTTCGTTTTTTTTTTTTTCCCTGAAACACAAAACCTCCTATACAGTAGTTACTGCAACTGTATCAGACAAGAAGCAAATTCATGTATTTATTAAGTTTTCTCTGAAAGAAACACATTATATCCAAGAGTGAGAATGCTTCTTTTTTTTTTTTTTCTTTTCTTTCTTTTTTTTTAAAAAACAAGTGCCAGGTGATAGCATCAATAAACAGTAACACTGAATACTCTAAGGAGGACTTTCTACAAATATTTTTAAAGGCTCCTTTTGGCTCTGAATAAAGCAATATACTGGGACAGCCACAGGAGCATGAGTGGAGCTGTGAGAAGCCATAATCTGAATTTGCTAAGAAAATGTAAGCAAAAAATTGCAAATAAAACTGCTTATATTCATGTAACTTGTTTGGCGACAGCCGTAGAACATAAGGAAAGCTGCTATAACTCATAACAGCATCTTGTAATAAAACAGCTCTATGCATCCCTCTCAAACTGCTCAGTGCTCACATCTCATCAGATGGCTGAGTAAGCACTACGCTTTGGGACAGTAAATCTGTTTCCAATATGGTCTACATTCACAGATATACGCTTCAGTATTCATCCGAAGACACTTCCAGCTAAGTACTTATAAAGAAAGGGTAATCATATATTTAAATATCAGGATGCTATTTTCTCTGTCTATTTTAGTAATCTAGTTCACACTAGAGCAAACCTAAATGGATCTCGGGAAACCTTCAGCAAACTCAACTCTAACTCGCAGCACAAAGTCTCTACTGTAAGGGTCTCTGGGAAGCCTTGCCTTCTGCTCCCATAATACCATGGTTTTGTCTACCAGGTCGTTGCTCTGTGTTATTAACATTATAAGACTCTTTCAACCTCTCCTGTAGTAGCTTGTGGGTTTCCCGAGAGCATGGACTATACCTTCTCAGCATCTGTATCCCCAGTTCCCAAACAAAACTAGAGATAAAATGAACCCTAGGTTCAGGGTTTGTTGACAGAGTGATCTCCTGCAGCTTAGATTCATAGCCTGGATTTGAGGTTCTAAAGCCTATGCATAGTCCTAAGGTTTGAAAAGGCATGAGGATAAAGCACATAGCAGAGGTTTTCCAACTGTTTGCAGACATTCATTTTTCTGAGGGGTTCATCTTGGTTTGAGCTTTGTAAGAGATTGTGTCTATTCTACAGGTGTTCCTTGACTTACAAATCAACCCATCATACGCTGAAAATATGGTGAGTCAAAAGCACATTTTCAACTTATGATATTCTCAATTTACAACAAGTTTTTCTGGACTTAATCCCATCCTGAGTCAGAAGTGTGCTGAATGCATATCGCTTCTGCACCATAGTAAAGTGGAGAATTGTAAATCAGGGACCATCTGTAGTGTCAACTCAGTGGGGTCAGAGAACGGGAGAGCAGCCATCTTTGTTCATTCTGTTCTTCTTTCTGGTATCAGATCCATAGCAAACTTACCTGCTTCAGTGCAGGGATACAAAACAGGAGACTTCTTAGAAGGGACAAGGATCATTCTATACTAAAGTTACTGATGATTGGTTTTTTTTCTGTTTGTTTGTTTTTTATCATTTACCCCCCACAAACACACACAATATAGATAAAGATTTAAGTCCCTACAAAATTAGGTAATTCAGAACTCCAGGCAATTCTAATGATTCTTCTATTAAGTGTCAAGTTTGGGATATAATGATTCTGAGCTCTGAGCAGGAACGCCCTCCCACCCCTTCACCCCTGAAATGGTTTCCCTTTGTTCATCTTTAATGTGGTAGTTCTGTATGTGTGTCTTCAGGTTAGAAACTAGAGAAATGGGAACACTGTGGTCTCAGTTAAGCCTAATACTTGGCAGACTTCATCTCTTAGAGAGAGAACACCTCAGGCAGAGCCTGACAGCATATTTACACGAGGAACATTGGAAGATTTGGGCCACAAGTAATACTGCAGCCAGCCAAGTGATAAGCAGAATTGAGGGCTGGAAAGATGTTGGCCCTGATTCTGGGTGAACACAGACTGGCTCTAATGGGCAGTGTGGCCTGAGGGGAACACAGCATTCTTGGAGACTGCTGGGTATGGTCACCTGGGCTGGGACAGCACATCTCACAGGAAGTCCCTGTCAGTACACAGTCATGTCTGAGCACAGGGCGATTTTCTAGTAGAGCCGAGGAGTTTACAAAGTAATTTAGGCATTTCACCCACAGTAGCAACATGGTGCTAATAAACACTCTTTACGAAGTATTTTGTCATCAATGAACTTCGCCACTAGAAAAGTACTGGGTGTGAGAACTTGGTCTAGGATACCAACTGTACAGAAGATGACTCTGGGCCAGAGAGACTTGTCTCAGGATTAGGCTAGGTCAACCTGCTTCAAATTCTGTGCTCTTCTATCGATTTTAAGGATTTCAGAAAATCTGAGTTGCTGAAAGATTGGTGCAGAGGAATGAGTGAGGAAGGAGGCAAGAGGTGGAGAGACAGGTGCCTGGGTTTCTTGGCAGGACAGGGCTTTGACTTACCCTGATCCTCCCTCTCTATTCACACAGGAAACAGCAGGACAGAGACAGGAGATGAAGAGGTCTAGGCAAGGATGGGTGAGGACGCAGTAAGGAGCTGAAATCTGCAGCAGGCAGAGAACAGCCCACCCCATCACTTAACAAGGGTGAGGAGGTGACAAGAGTCTCCTTTTGTTCAGAGAAGGGAAAGGAGCTAGCCACAAAAGACAGCAACAGCAAAGACAGCCAAGGACCACAGTCCCAGTGTTAAAATCGTATGGATGCTGGAGAGCAAAGGAGAGAATTTCCGGCTGGTGCTTCCCACTTGTCTTTACTCTTGCTAAAATAAAAACAGATTTTCTTTTTTTACTCAATGTGAATCTCAACTCTGAATTTAGGGGAAGGAACAATGGACCTAACCAGCAGGTGATGTCGCTGAATGAATACTGAACGGGGTGGTGGGAGCTAGGATTTTTGCTCTAAATTTAGGAGCTTGTGTTACTTTGGTCGCCACATAAGCTCTCTGAGTCTTAGTTTCCTCATCTGTCAAATGAGGGGCTTGAAATAGATGATCCCTAAAGGTTTGCTGGGTTCTGATAGTGTATGGTCATGGCATTTTTGAGAGTTTCTATACCCTCATCCTCTATGGTTTCCAGAGAAATAGCATCTGTCACATCAATGACACACCATTTGTATCCCTCCCTTTACTTTTCTCCTGCTAAGGTGTTTTAATCCTGACAGTATAATAGAATAAATCACAGCCATCAGAGATGGGAGTGACACTGGCCACACACATTAGAGATAAACAGTCAAAAATCGCTCACCCGTGCCTTCCCCTTTGCCCACAGCCTCTGCTGTCTGACAACACTAAGCTTGAACTACGATTTCCATCTGGCTGCACAGATCTGAGCACCAAAATAACCCTCTGCATTGTCTTAATAGCTGTAATGATACTCTGCCTTCCAGCAGCCTGCCTGTCCAGACCATCTCAACATATGGATTTGATTTCTTCCCTCTAGCCAGTGTTGAGGGAAGTATGGTTTTCACATGGTCAGTCAACAGCCACTTTCTTGTACCTACTAGCAGGAGCTACTGGAGCCTGATTGCTTGTGTTTGATCCTCTTTTCACCCATTTCGTACAAGTTACCTGGCCTCGGTCAAGTAACTAACCTCTCCAGACCCCGGTTGTCCTTAAGCATAGTGATGATTTTCATGTACCAACTTTAGAGGGAATAGTGAGGCATATAGTTAACATTCAGTAAATGTCGTTCAGTTATTAACATGATTGCCACAAGTCTTCTGTGGCTGTGTTAGATAAGAGAAAGAGGGTATTATGGTGTTACATAATTGGGAAAATGGATGCTGATGACAGAAAGTTCCAGAAAGGCACGGTTCCCAGAATAATTGGTCTGAGGACTACATAAATAATATGAATAGTTGATTTTAATGATGAGCCCTTATCCACTGTTTTGTTTTGTTTTGTTTTCTTATCACTTGCCTTAGCTGGCACTCAGAATCTATCTGTTAAAGCTGCCTGTGAACAGGAAGCTGTGATGTTCTGTACAACCAGAAATGTATGGGTCTGTGCACAACAGAGGATTTTCTAGTTTTTTTTTTTTTTAAGATTCTTTTCTCTTACAAAAAAAGGGCTATGACACACCTGAATTAAATCACCTTTCAAAAGTCAAGAAACAAATCATTGACCCGTATGGATGACTAAAGGGCAAGACGCCAGTACTTACTGTGTGTCTCAGGCAAGCTTATAGAAGCTAGTGAAGACCACCTGGTTTGAGATAAAGTACAACAGGGTTGGACCCACTGCTCTGCTCCAGAAAGCAAGATTTGTGGAAAAGGGCCACGATCTGATTGAAAAGTGCTTTCATTGCGCTCCACAAAATAACCATTGCTCATATCTATAATTCTTACCAAATCCAATATAAGGAGCAGGCGTTTGAAAAAACTCAGAGTCTCCAAACTTCTGTCAGATACCCCAGCACCTCCTCTAGGAATTGGGGTGCTGCTTCCCCTTAAGGAACCCTGGATAGCTTTTGTTGTCCCTGTTCCCACTCTCACTGCTTTGCATTTGTTTCCCAATGGGAAGCCAGGGACTTCTTCAATAATGTAAATTATATTATATTGCTCTGGAACTCAACATCTTCTATGAATTCCCATTGTCCCCTTAGTTCTGATGATCATAATCTCTCAACCTTAGTTTTTCCATTTTTAAAAAGGGGGATATTATTGAATTGACATATGTGAGGTGCATTGGAGGCTCCCTGGCACCCAATGAAATACTCAGTGCAAGGTGTTTTTGTTATCATTAACAAAACAAAACCTCTGTGAAAGAAGATGCTTTCTGTTCATTTCATCCCTGACACAGTCCATTTATAAAATTGCACTGAGTCCCTGCCACAGAATGCTGCATGATTCCAGTTCTATTTAGGACAGAAAACAAAATAGCTTACAGTATCAAGTTACCACATCATTTAAAGTTCTACAAGTAATCATCCTCTTGGGATGCAAACTGAGATTGAACAAAAGTAAGCTGTTGGCACAGATATTATTTCTATATTGCCTGTTTTTTTAAGCAAGCTGTCCCGGTTTCCTGAAAAAGGTTGAAAAGGGTCTTTACAAAGACCTTGTAAAGTTGTTCTAAGATCTGAGGTTGAAACTATAGCATGTGTTATTACTGCTGTTTTTGTGAGCCATTGAGTAAATACGCAAGGTGGGTGCTTATAGGATCTAGAAGAGAAACAAAATGCTTGTCGGCTTTCACTCAGGGATTAGCTAAAAATACCATGACATGCAGTGCACAGGTATGTCCTAGAAAGCTCTCATGGTGTCCAGACGGCCAAGCTGCAGCTCTGGCTTTGTTTGGCAACAAAGATGACTTAATCATGCATGAGAGAGTGGGAGATTCAGGCAAACCTGAATGAAAAGTCTTTCCTTCCAATATCCAGTGTCCTTCCAAATCTACCCTGGTAGAATCCAAATAGGACAGGGCAAAGGGCTGCCTTTTGGAGAGGAGGAAAAGAGATATGGTGGTCGGGGTAGTGCAGGAAAGAGCTTTGAGTATAGTAATGATCCTTCTCCATTCTCATGTATGATAGGATCCCCTGTTCAACAACTATTTATTAAATGTCATGTACATGGCGGTATGGCTGGTTCTAAGGGAGACGAAAAGATGAGTGAGGCACTGTCTTTCAAAGAATTTATAGGGTGTGTTTATAACTTCCTATTCTGCACTTTCTGAAAACTGATGTGACAGCTCTGAAGAGGGAAAAACAATATGAGGTTTGCTAAGCATGTGTTTAGAAAACTTCCATGTACTCAAAACAACAACAGCAACAAAAAATTCAACTAGGATACTCCATAATATTTTTGCAACTGTCATGTAAATCTAAAACTATCTTAAAGAGTTTACAAAAATTCTTAAAAAAAATCAAATAAGCAAAGAAAAAAATCACACAGTTTCTTATGGAAAACAAATAAAAGAAGTTACAAATATTTACTAAATACCAAATCACGTCTGGAACTCAAGCTCAGCGCCTTCTTTTTAAAGCTACCATTTCCTCGCCGGTGGTGGTGGCTCATGCCTGTAATTCTAGCACTTTGGGAGGCCAAGGCGGATGGGTGGAATACAAGGTCTGGAGTTCAAGACCAGCCTGGCCAACACGGAGAAACCCTGTCTTTACTAAAGACAGAAAAAATTCGCTGGGTGTGGGAGCCTGCTTCTGTAATCCCAGCTATTTGGGAGGCTGAGGCAGGATAATCGCTTGAACCCAGGAGGCAGAGGTTTTCAGTGAGCCAAGATCATGCCATTGCACTCCAGCCTGGGTGACAGGGCGAGACATCATCTCAAAAAATAAATAAAAATAATAAATAATAAACCCATCATTTCCCAAGAAGTCCTGTGGTATACATCTGCCCTAATGAATTAGCTGCCAAATGTCTTAATCCAATTTGCACTGAAAGCAGAGGCTGAGACTGAGTCTGTGAACAAGTAGTTTATCTGAGAAGTGATTCAAAAGAGCAAGGGTAAGGGACAGTGGCAGAAAGACAGGAAAGGGAAAGCCAACACAAGGGCGACTTATAGAGTCAGCCACTGCTGCCGTGGGTGCCTAATCATGATGGTGCTGGACCATCCCAAGAGGCTTACGCTGTGCATCTCAGGATGGGGGAAGAAGCATTTATCATCAACTTCTTATCTCTGGCTTCTGAACCCATCCTTCAAGGAAGTCCCACAGCTGCTAACTTCCTGCACTTCCTGGGTTGTATATACATAACTGTCCTGGTCCTCAAGGGCATTTAGCACTGTATTGTCAGAAAAATCTGGGGCCAGGATGAAACTGTTCCACAAGTGACCATTACAGAACCATTTTAAATCTGGGGATTTTATGTAACAATAAATCCACATTGCTCAATTTTCTTGAAGAACTGGGCAATCTAGAAACTCTAGACCTGAATTCTCTGGAAACACCAACCTGCCAGCCCTGAGAGACACTGCTTGGCCATACAGATTTCAGATCAGGACAGTCCCCACCATGATGGACAGTTGAAAACCTAGCCTACTTCAACCGTTTATCATACCTGGCCCTTGTGAGTATAGGATTTTTCACCTTTACTTAGCTATTCATAGTCTCGATACATATTCACACTGAAAAGGAGGTAGAGACCCACTATGTTAATGCAATGTTCCCCTACTGACTTTATCTTTCAACATACATGTAACTGGATCATTTTCTTCCAAGGATAGGTCCAAATTTATCATTACTGCTTTGACTTTGAAGATGTTGGATCAATTAACATAATTAATTATTACCTGTTACCTTCCAAGCCTGGTACTCAAATTAAATCCCCACTTTTAATGTTTGACATAACGCAGGCTGAGAAGCAGGAGTGCCAGAGAATTAGTCCACCTGCTTCTTCGGAGTCAAGAATAAAGAGGTGGTCCATGGCACCAAGGGCCTGCAATGCCTAATATACCAGCAAATGGTTACTCAATATTGGTTTAGAAACACTACATAATGAGCTTCTGTTATGTTGCATTTATTAATTCAAACACTTGAAGAATCAGGAGACTCTATTATGAGCTTTGGAGTGAAAAGTGAGATCCTATGTCACTCTGCTAAGTATGAGGTCCTGTAAGTTTGAAATGCAATCAGTTACCAAAGAAATGTTATATTCTATAGAATATGTCCTTTTACACTCAACTCCCTTGAGGCATTTTATTTATATAAAGATATGGTTTTTAAAAATGCTGATGGCTGGGTCCTTTGTGCCACAGATTGGGATTTAATTAGTCTTGGGTGAGACTAGGACATGCAGACTTTTCAAAACTGCCCAGGAGAGTCCAATGAGTCACCACTGGTCTAGAGACAAAAATGGCATGGTCTGTGACCACGTTCACTGTCCTCTTAAGGCTCAGCTAGGACAACTCAGCACTTTGCTGTCGCCTCCCTGCTGTTCAACCTCTGGGTTTGTGAAGCAGAAGGTGTTAACTAGGTCAGCTCTGTGCAGAGCTTTTGCAGGGCATACAAATGGAGGTCAGAGTGCAAGCATTAAATGAAATGCCACCGTAAACTAGGAAGAATTTGAACCCAAGGCGGCCAGGCAAACAGAGGTCTTTTTACAGCTGTCGGTGTCACCTGAACTTGCAGTCATTTTGGGAGGGATTTGTTTGGCCTCTAGATACTTATCCCGCAGTTGACTGGATCTTTATTTATTTATTTTTCTGAGGACATTAAAGTAGTATACCTCCCTTCTATCAATGTTCCAGCTGCAGCCAATAGGTCCATAGAAACTAATTGAACCCACCGGAATTACTCTCTAAATAAACTCACCATTTTGGTGCTTCACATAAATTCAGTGCTTTAATTCCCCCATACATGGATCAGACCTTAACTGCCCAAGGACAGAAGGAGAAGCACATATTAGAAGGTGGCAGTGGACATGTGGCAATTTGAAAGAAAGCGCTTCAGACTATTTTTAAACTGAAATGTATCCCACTGGGACCACAATTGCCCAATGCCGACTATTCATAAATCAAGGTGAACACAAAGAAGCTTCACATTTTGTGGGTCTGGCCAAAGAAAAAGGTCTGGGAAAGGAGGGAGAATCACAGATTCAGCTCAGTGAGAATGCATCAGAGCCTATCTGACTTTTCTCTGTGATTTGTGGTTTTCTTTCCCCCTCATCCTTGAAAGGATTTTTCTGTCTTAGAGAAAATGCAGCAAACATAATGCTGATAGTAACTTTGGTAAAATATTCCAAATGTTATACAAGTCTGTTGGACCTTATTAAATAAGTCTCTATTGCACTTATTTTTAATATTGTGGTGCACACTCAGTATTTGTTCTGATCACTCCCAGCAGAGATCTATTACTAAAGTAGATCTGACTTGAGGTTGAGTGGAAAAAAAGGCAGTCAGTGCAGGAGGAATATTGAGTAACTTGGTGGTGTGAGAGAGTTTGGCTGCAGCAGAGAAAAAGGGAGCTTGTGAGATGTGCATGCCAATTAAGGTGCTCAAGAAATGAACATGAATTCATTTCGAGTACACACTAGCCCCCTCCTCTTCATATGTCCCTTAGGGATGCTTCTGGAATTGCCAGAGCTGAAAATTAAATTATAAACCTAAAACATGACATTGAGAATGTAATGTCTCCTTTGATAATATCAGTGTGATGATTCATCAGTGGGTGGGGCAGAGCCACTCCTGGACGCAGACTGTAAGGCATGGCGAGGCTGATAACTGGCAATTCTTGCAGCTCTCACCGTGAAGTTTTTACCAAGGTTCTGGTCAGAATGACATACCTTCACAGGTCATATATGCACCAAAGACCTCCTATATATACTGTAGAGTAGGCACCTGCAGAGACACAATCGCAGCATGTGGCACCAGTCAAGAAAAACTGATAATATCGCATCACCAATAACCATAAAAAGGAACTGTTAAGGCAACTCAACATGCTAATCAATGGCAGAAAACTTGCAAGTCGGCATTTCACAACATGAGATTTGATATTGTCATGCTAGACAGACATACCATCCACATTTTCTAAGTGGAGTCTTTTTCTGAGCTGTGCTTTCAATTCTTCTCATTAGAACAGGAAACAAGCCACTGAAAAGACCAAATTCTCTGGTAGTTGCATCTATGAGTCAGAGCACAAAACTGCAAAGCCCTTTGTTTATCTCCCTATTCACTGGAGTCATAGAATCCATGTGCTATGTATGCTGAGTCACTCATCAAGAGAATAATAACAACAATAAGAACCCATTAAGGGCTATAAAAATTCAGAGGGCAGAAAGCTTCACCAAAGATGGGGACCATAGGTCACATCCTGTGGGATAAATAAGTTTGGAATAGGCAGAGAGGTATTCCCCAAGAAAAAAATGGACATAGGAAGATCCGTGATATTTTTGCAATTGTGAGAGCTTTCAGAGGCCTGGCATATAAAATAAAGACTAGAGAGGAACAGGACTGGGGTAAGACAGAAGGCAGAAATGGGGCCCATGGCAAACTGGAATGTCAATAGATGAGCACTTGATTCAAAATTTCTAAAGCAATCCATAGGCCAAATGAAGCTTATCTAGGGGCCAAATATGGCCTGTGTGACTATAATTTTGTGACCTCTGATTAGAGGACAAAAAAGGAGGCCAACTCTGAGTGGTGGGATGGGGAATAAAACTTATACTGTGCTTGGAATGACAGGTCAAGTTTGCCCTGACTGAGTAGCACATGTAATGGAAAGGTGTTTTTTTTTCCGCCAATCTTTTCACAGGATTTTCGTCCTCTTTCCATCCCTTGATTACCTGCATTGTCATGTGAGCCTCTTATTTCTCATCCTTGTACATTTTTTTTTCAGATGATCATACCAAGTCCCATGAAATTGTTAGCTGTCAACTCCTAAATCTTTATCCAGCTCAAGCCTCTCTAGAATTTCAAAACTGGACAGCCACTGCCTATTAGACATCTGCACATGGAGATCCTACAGGATACCTCCAATTCAAAATGTGGACAGTTACCTGTACCATCTTAACCCACAAACCAGGCCATCCTCTGTCTCAGGCCCTGGTGACTGATGCTAACAGCTCGTCAGTTGCCATAACCAGAAACTTCAGTGATAGCCTTGATTTTTCTTTTTTCACTTAGCCTGCTTGTCCTATCAGTTGTCAGAAAGTATTGGTTCTATCTTCTAAACATACTCAGCTTTGCAAATAAAGTTACCAATAGGCAGGGATAAAACACACACTCAATTGTACACACACACACACACACACACACACACACAGAACTCACATCTACTTATAGTCTCTGATTTATTTAGTCCATGATAGAGAGCAAATGATGGTATCATGGTCCACACAGAGAAGGGGCAGATGCAACATAATCTGTTCTCTATTTTTTCCCTCACTGGGATCCATATGAAGTGCTCTGTAGCTGGTGATAACTCTTTGCATAGGCAGGAATCTAACGAATTTTTTAAAAAGTCCAAATTATTGTTACAACTCTACATTCTTATACTCAGGTTTATGGCCAACATTCCAGAAGAACTTGAACTAACAATCTATGTACTTCCACTTAAGTGGTTATTTACAAGCATTGACCTTTCCTGGCTCTTTAAGTAAACTCAGCATCAGAAAGGCAATATTCTCTTTGCAGGAGAAAAAAGCAGTCAATGGCCAGCAGTCCCAGAACAGTATATCTGCCTCCGCTTTTAAGGTGTCCTAAAAGGCCAACAATCTTTTATTCTCACCAACATTTCTCAAACAATCTCTGCTATCCTAGTTCAGGCCACCAGGCTCCCCTGCTTAGATGAAAACACAACCTCTAACTGACCACCTTGCCTCTCTGTACAAGCTGAAACCAGTATTGTCTCCCTGAAATGTCTTCATGATTGTTTCTCTCCACCATTCTAGCTCATCTGTGACCACTCTTCACTCAGCCAACCCACACTTCTTTTACATCCTTGTGGTCACCTCTGGGCTTGTGCACTGCCTTACCTCTTGCTTGAACACTCACTGTCTTGCCTCTTTGACCGAATTCCTCCCCAGCCCTTAAATGTATGCAAGAATGCCACAATTTCTAGGATGCCAGACATACAAATCTGGGTAAGAGGTCTTTCCAAAATCATTCAATATTTTCCCTTTTGTAGTGTTTTTTACATGGTACCTGGATACATATCTATTATATCTTACCATTTTAAAACTGCCAAACTGTGTGAGGTAAGAAACTATGTTTACCTTTTTTTCATTGTTGTGTCCCACAACTTACAGTTGCCTTTTAGGAACCCCTGAAATAGTTTTTAACCAATTTGAGGGAACTGGGAAAAATAAGGCAGTGTTTTAAAAACACAAAACTATCCATGATATGGAAACCATGCCAGAAGAAAGAATTAGAGAAGGAGGCAATTTAAATGCTGAAGCAGTTGTCCAGTGTTGGAATGTTGGAAGCTGCCCATGAAATGAGAAAATTGGAAATGAGATAAACGAAGCAGGAAATAATAGGTGTGATTTGGTAAACATCAATATGAAGAATTAAGAAAAAAGAGGCTTGGAAGATTTACCTAAAATGCAAGGCTGTGATACTATTCCCCAAAGCTAGAAAATAAAAAACGGAAACAAATTTTGAGGGAATGACAAATAAATTTGCTTCTTGTATATGTACGGATGAAATATTCCAAGGTGCAATAGCAAAATGGATGTGAAGCTTATGATATGGTTTGGTTGTGTCCCCACTCCAATCTCATCTTGAATTATAGCTCCCATAATCCCCATGTGTGGTGGAAGGGACCTGGTGGGAGGTAACTGAATCATAGGGGTAAGTTCTCATGATAGTGAATAAGTCTCACGGGATCTGATGGTTTTATAAAGGGCTGTTCCTCTGCACATGCTCTCTTGCCTGCTGCCATGTAAGATGTACCTTTGCTCCTCCTTTGCCTTTTATTCTCAACAACATTTCTCAAACAATCTCTGCTATCCTAGTTCTGTGAGGCCTAGACTGTGAGGCCTCCTCAGCCACGTGGATGGTGAGTCCATTAAACCTCTTTTTCCTTATAAATTACCCAGTCTCAGGTATGTCTTTATTAGCAGCATGAGAATGGACTCATACAGCTTAGAAAGATCACAGAAGAGCAGCCTTAAATTTCAGCCTCACTGGCGTTAGGAGCATTTGTTATCAGGCCAGTTGGTGTTCCTGGTCTACTTCAGCTATCGGAGTCTTTCTTTCCTACGTGGAATTTATTCCATCATGTTTAGGAGGCACTCACCATAAGCTATCTCCAAGCACAGGATAAACCTACATCCAAGACACAGCGAGCTACAGCTGTAAAACGGTAGATACAGACATCATCAACATGTGTCCCATGCCAGACCTACCTGAATCTTCCTGGAGAATATTCTGCTGAAAATTGCAGAATAAACCCCAAACATATCTATATAAACAAGGGACTCTTTCCAGTGATGATACCAAAGGAAAAAAATGTGAGAGCGGGAGTAATCGGCAGACATCTTCAAAGAGATCTCTCTGAAGAATAAAGCCAATATATGAGAATGAGATTCTAGAGGACAGATGCATTGTTAGATTATCTGGTGATATCAGCCAAAACATCATCCTTTCAAGTAAGCTAATTTGAATTGGGATACTATCATTTGTAAGTGAAAAAGTCTTCAGAAGTAGAAATAGTGACCACTGAAGTCATATGAATAAGAATGTTCTAAAGGAAGTGCCAGAGAAGAAAGAGTATAGGATTAGGATGAAACTCTGGGAAATTTCCACAGAGAATGAGCAGAAAAAGGAAGATAACTCAAAGAAAGTTAGATACAAAGTTGAATGCAGAATTGACAATGGGTAATTACTGTGAGGATAACAATTAGGAAAACATGAAGATAGTTGCCAAATGGCTAAAGTTATTGAAAAATATAGACATATTCCTAGAAGGGTGGTTAGTAGCAACAATGAAAATCCAGGTAAGAATGACTCTCTGACAAGGACTCCAATTATTACCAATTATTACGCATAAATTGATGAAAATGGATTAATTTTATCTAGCATGGATTAAGTCTACTCTTAACTAAATTCATTTCTGTAATATGTATGTATTTACATGCCATAAAATGCACATTTAAAAAAAGCATTTTTATCCTATGACACTACCTTAGAGCAATTTTTCCAATCTATTTTTTTAACTTGTAAAATTGTTTGACTAGCAACTCTCTTACAGTCTGTTAGCGTCAGCTGACAGTTGTTAGATAGTATCTTTCATTCCTGTCTAAAAATATGAAAATAATGTATGAGTTATGTTCACCTTTGGGAGCAAAATGTATGGTGGGTAGAGACTTAGATGCACTCTATCAACAAGCTGGAAAAAAAAGTTGTGAGTTTGAAAATGTCAGAATTTTTGCAATTCACAGGAAACAAATCAAGAGGAAAGAAAAATTTCTGTTGTACCAAAATATTATTAGGGTTGGAGAGCAAGTAATCTCCATATTTGCTGGCAATAGGATTAAAATGACAATAACTGTAATTATAACTACTAGCACTTACTAAAAGAAAGATAATGTCCAGAGGATGATAAATACATAACTGTAAGAAATAAGCCCAATAACTATATATGGTGGGGGCTTTTAGAGATGGAGAAAATGAGACTCAGTCTATGTTCTAGAATTTGATCAAGATCACACTGTTAATACACATCAGCACTGAGATATGGACAAAGTTTAACTACAGAGTCTTCATTTATTTCTCTTTTCCCATATGCCTTCCATATAAAACAATAAGGATTCAATTTATCCGGCAAGAAGATAATATTGAAAGGTGGTAGATTCTCTTTTTCTAGGATTTTTTTAAAAGAACAATACAACCAAAGACTAGAAGGCACTGTGTTATTCTTGTTTGAGTTATGAAAAAAAAAATCTTACCTAGAAATAGGAAAATAAATGGAAAGCAATCTTCTCAAGGTACATTTCAGTCTTAAAAATATTGACTCCACAAACTCTTGAACTTCACTAAAATTTACAAGGTGTTCTTTGTAGGTAAATTAAAATACTAAGGTTTTCAAACTAGAACCTTTTAACTATTATTTAGATATAGTTGAAAATAACTATATTAAGACAATGGTATTGAAAGAAACGTTTACAGGTTTCAAAAATATTCCCACAATTATATAATAAGTTAATTGAATCAGTGCAGGTAATACTGTAGCGTACTGGTGGTTCATGAGTTTTCAGCTCATTAACACTGTTTAAATGTACGTTATGCCAAATTACAAAGAGCAAAAGTTATTGCCCAAATTAT
This sequence comes from Saimiri boliviensis, assembly GCF_048565385.1. Lineage (NCBI taxonomy): Eukaryota > Metazoa > Chordata > Mammalia > Primates > Cebidae > Saimiri > Saimiri boliviensis. Next base: position 15,942,913 of record NC_133468.1, read on the forward strand.
TTTAAAGACCATAGGAGCAAGAATTAGTTTATGAAGTACCAAAACCAAACCTAGCCTACGATGTGTATGTGTGTGCTTTTTAAAGCACATCAAAGAGTTGATAGGATTTATTTCTTTGCTCTAACTGACTGAGAGAACTGATGCAAGCATACTTTCAAAAATCCAATCTTCCCTCAATTTTTTCTTCGACCTTGACCTAGACAGCCAGCCTGAGGTACAGAGAAAGAATTCAATCTTGGCCCCCTCTCGAGAGACTTGAACTGCTAACTGGAAAGAAGCACTTTTTGAGGAATAAGAGGCCTGGCTGAACTCTCTGGCCCACTGGGCCTTGGCTAGCGCAGAAACGAGTCAGTTCTGCTTACCTGAGCAATATCATTTAGATAGTGACACCTTTCTTGGTTAGTGTTCCAGGTTGAGAGGTTGTGCAAAAAGGTGACGACCACAAGGGAAGGCACAGAATCGGTGCTGACAGCCCAGTACACACCCTACAGTAAGAACTTTTCCCTACAGTGGAGTTTGGTGGAGAGGTATTGTAGGCAGGAACGCTTCTGGAGAGTCAGGCATGTCTGTGAGATGGAGGTGAATGGCTGAGAACAGGAATTAGATCCATAGGACTGGGAACTGGTGGTGAACATTATAGGTCCAATCAATACTATTAACTATAGATCCTGTATTATTAAGAGATATTTAAAGTTGTGGATTCTTAAAAGTCTTAGAAAGTGAATTTCATAGACCCTTCCCAGCCTCTGACTAAGGATTTAATGATATATTTGTTTGTTTACTTATTTATTTGGGAGGTGATTAAGCATACTGGTTTAAAACACAGTTCTTGAACCCAACTCTGTAGGTTTGAAGCCTGTCTCCAGCTCTTTCCATGTTTTCAACTTTGGATGACTTATCTAATCTCTTTCTGACTCAGTTTTGTAATAAGTAAACCAGGGAGTGATAATACCCACCTTGCAAAGTTGTTGTGAGCATTAAGCAAAATGCTTAGATTGGCTCCTGACACAAAGAAAGTACTCAACAAATGTTTGCCATTATTCTTTTGTCATAGTTACTATTGATGTTTGTTTAATATACCTGAAAACCATGTCATAATCCTGGTGAAACACAGAATGCAGACCAGAGTCCCAGGCACATACACATGCAAAAGGAGAACTCACGTCCAACTCTAGACTCCTAAGCCCCAGGAGAATGTCTTGTATATCACCCTGCTCTTCACCCTAACTCCATGGTCCATTTAAAAAAACAAAAAAAAAAAACAAAAAAAAACAAGCTTGTACAAACTGCCTGGGAACTTGGCTGACCTTCATTATTCAAAGTGGCGTTTATTTCACAGGTTGGACTACGGCTGGGTCTGACCAGGCATCAGACCACTGCTCACTTTTGTCAGGTGCATTAGCTCTCAGACCACTAGGATGCTATTTAGTGCAGGATTAGTCATTTACTAATTACTAATTACTCCAGTGGCCACAGACCTAAGGTCAGCAATTTTCTTTCTTCACACCAGGAGGATCCAGCATAATAGAGGCCAGACAGGTGATTTGCATACTCAAAAGAAGAAGCCACAACAGAAGAAGGCAGAAGAGGATTCTGTTTTGAAAGCAAGCAAAGATGGGCACAATTTGACAGGAGCCTCCATAAACTTCTCATGGGAACACCTGGCTCATTTATCCTGCTGGGAGATGGCAGGTTCTCGCATTTGATCCTTGAGCAGGCCAGCTGGGGTAACCGGACAAGGGCTGACTCTGGGCCTGCATCACTTTCACTGGCTGGCAATTCTTTCCCACCCTGAGCATCTGTAGAGTCATCCAACTGTGTTTGCAAAACTTGCTTGTATGTGAGAAGTGTGTTTGTTTTATGATCAGTGTCTTGGGTTTTAAATAAGAATACTGCAGGAGATGATCCCACTATGATCCTTGTTAATGTACCTCTAGGCTAATACGTACAGAGATGATCCTGCTCTTTGATTTCATGAATAAGAAAATAAAATGGGAAATGCATGACATTTAAAAAAATTATTGTTATTACTGAGTGTAAAATGTATTTTAACCCTCTCCATAGTGGCAAAGTTTCAAGTGGAATGTACATCTTGCCAGATTGTATCTCCTGTTCCTCCTCTCCTTAAATATGTGCTTATTTACTTCCTGCAGAGTTCAATTTTAGAACCCATCAAAGTAGATCCACTCAGACTCTGACTACATTTTCATGCATAAATTCATAGATGTCTTCAGAAGGAATTGCACTTGCATATGCAAATACCTTCTGATGCTTTTTATTTCTACTTTTGGCCTGCACAGTTTTTAATTCATGCAAACACATTACACAAACAAATATGGGCTCAATAACAACATGCGGCATGTGTGAATTGTTAATTGCAAAGCTATGAGTTTGATATGGCCAAGCAACCTCCATTATTATCAGCGGAGAGGAACAAGATTAAACAGGAAGAATGAAGGTATATTTGAAAATAAAATCCCAGTCCTTGGTTTTATCTTATGTAAATATTAATAAAGGAAAATGTGACAGGCCCATCCACAATTCAGCAGTAATCTGGAATCTACACCTCAGTGCACCATGATCCAGAAGCCAGCATGCACCTTTAATAAGACTTAGGAAGAAGAGTGATTTCAGCACAGAATCATGAGACACAAAACGTATGCAGCAACAGCGTAAATGAGACAAAAACTACAGCAGAAAATGAAAGGCTTTCAACCACGCTGAACGTGCATCACCTTTCAAAATATTTGAGCCTCGTGTTAGGGAAGCTCTGGGAAACAACAGATAGGTGTCCCATTTTTTCATATTGGAAATGTAAGCTCTCTCTCAGTTAATTAAGCCATGATTCTTCTTTTTTTTTTTTTTTTTTTTTTCCAATTGCCACTACCTGCAATATGGGGACCGATGAGAACTTAACAATGCAAAAAAAAAAAAAAAAAAAAAAAAAAAAAAAAACTTGTTAAAGTGACTCACAGATCAAAGACATTTGATCCAGAGCAATTTTCAGGCAGCCTCTGCCCCCTGTTTTCTCAAAGAGGAAGATCAGCATGTGTTTCATTTACATGAAGATAACTCAGAAAATAAGAGGGAGGATTAAAAAAAATTGTATCCTGCAAGAGTTATAACGGCAATGGAAACACAATTTTAACAGTTTCACTGTTGATTTATGTGTTCAATCCTCTATTAAATAAAAAAGCTGGAGCTAGGCTAAACTGGGAATGTATAAAAAGATGTTATCTAGAACAACCTCTGGATTGTAGATTTATAAACCATGGGCATGGTGCTAATTAATAACATATATACACACACACATGTTTTGTAGGGAATAAAAAATAGTAAAAGTCATTGAAGAAAGCTGAGAAACCAGGACTAGAATTCCAAGCTAAATTATTTCATTAGGAATTAAACCCATGGCAACATTTATTGCCAAGGACATGGAACAAGAATAAAGAATCACTGTTAATGAAACAAATGATAAAATAACCTAGCAGAGCAGGGCTGAGCCCTTTGATGCTAGCAGAGTGACCCTTCCAGGGGCGTTCGGTACAATTTTGTGTGTTTGCTTGTAATTTTGCTGAGTCATCAATGTAAACTGCACACACGGCGAGGCTGGTACTCATAAGAGATGGAGCTAGTGAGTGAGCGTCATCACACCACCTCTCAGCGCTGCTTTGCTTTAGTCTACGTGTTGATGCATTTACAGCAACCTTGGAGAAGTGGTAACAGAACTCTTCATAAATATTGGACATGAAGATAATGCCAACTGTTAGTGCTTGGGAGGAAAATATTCTCCTCCCAAAAGAAATCAAAACAGTATAAGAGAAAGAAAGTTAAGGCTTGGAGAAAGTAGGAGGGAAAATTACAACAGTGAAATTGAAAAATAACATACATGTGGCCACCTATGCTCTGAAACACAAAAAAAGAAACATATAACTCAGAATTAACATAATATTTTAGTAGGGGAAAAGGTGTATATTATTCTACATTATTTCAATAATGTTTTAGCCAAGATGTACCGTTTGTTCAAGGAGAATCTAAATGAGAAACCCAATGCCAAAAGGAATAGAAATTCGTAAGTAGACTATGAGGAGAATAGTTTTGAAAAAACACAGGTAATCTTAGGTTTCTCAGGATAGAGATTCACCGTGGTGTTAGGAATATCCTTTATGCAACCAAGGGTCTGCAGTAGGGTACATCTGTCAAAAACCACCATGGCGGCTCTCCAAAAGCAACCGCCAACCACACAAATCAAGTATGTTAGACAATTCAGAGTAAATCAGGAGGGGAAACACTACAAACCTTGTCTAGGAAACTCATCTGACTCCCGGTGGACGAGGTCCGTGACTCGGTTTCCATAGTGCATCCTGCTGTCATGGTCATAGGCCTTCAGAGTCTCGCTGGAGCTGTAGGATTTCTGCGTGGGCACGCGGCAGTCCTCACTGTCCAGAGAGGAGCTTGTGTAGCGACACTCTTTGCCACAGCGTCCTCTGGTCAAAGAGCGGTGTCGCCGGTCCTTTACATCCATTATTCCAGAGAAGGCGGAAAGCCGATGTTTCCAGAAAAGTCAGGCCTGAGTTTTGGTACTTGTCACTTTGCCACCTAAAAACATCGAAGGAAAAAATACCAAGACTGTGAGTACAAGAAATGTTGCTTTCAGTTCTGATTCACGCTCTGACTCAGATGAAAACATGAAGATGCAGATTTGCTCAGCCCTGCATGATCTCTTTTGCAAAAGCTTAATGTAAACTAAACAATCAGCCTAAATAGAAGAACTCGATACAGTAAATTAATTTTCTTGCTGTTTAATAGATTTGGAAAAAATAGTAACAACAAATAATCATCTTTTGATTTTTTATGTATGCATAGATGACATGATAAGTCTGTCACTCTAATGCAAGATCTTACTATGAAGCAATTCAAAGCCAAATTGATTTTATCCTTTTTTAATTACATTCTCTTTATGATATAGAAGGCTTGGGTAGAAAACAAATACCCCACCCCCCAAAAAGCAATAAAAGACAAAGAAAGGTGCAGCAGCAGATCTGAGCATAGGGCATAAATATGTGCTATTAACACATCGTAGTGATACCAAGTCACATTCAACTAACATAAAACGTCCTAGCTTTGTCTGGAGAATAAGAATAAAAGTTGTTCTCGACATGCAAACAATCTTTCTCCAATTTCTTCAATGAGCTTTTGGCAAACTCCCAGTCTTTGCTCCTTTGCAGATCTGTGTCTTGGACACACCTGGTCACTTCTTCTGCCTAGGCACCCACCAACATGAGATCTGCTGACAGGCAGTCTCACCGGCACAGCCACCTGATAATTCCCCAAGCCATTCTGTCACCTTCATTGCTGGGATACCCACTACAGAATGGGAAAAATGAGGAAGAGTTCCAAATACAGTAGGGAAGCTGAAGGGAAGGAACCTCTCTAACATATGAACTGGCAACCAGGGAGCCCTACAGTCTGGCATTTGACACCCTCAGCCTAGACGTGTATGCCAAACATCACTCAGAAAACACTTGCCTTCTGCCTAGCAAATATGACCAAAATGCTTAGGCGCCTCCAAGTTCCAAATCATAGGCTCTTATTGATTTCATTTGCCATGCAAAATAGCATAGACCACGGGACCAGGACCTGGACAGAACGGACAAACACAAATTTTAATTAAAATGGAAAATGCAACCCAGAGCCAGGGAAATGATTTTTCTCCAGGCTACTGTTGCTCACTGCCTCCTCAATATGTCAGAAAATACTTGAGGAGCAGTTCTGTAGTTTTGAAGCCCTCTGTTCTTCCTTGGCTACCTTTACCATGCAGTATTAAGATAGCTATGCATAGCAATGTGGATGACATTTGCCTCCAGACACCAGAGGCCAAGTAGCCCCTCTCTTGTTTTTTCACACCAGGAGTTCTTCTAGATCTCAGGGACCCACCTGATCTATACTATGTGTACACTTTATTGCCAGTAATTGTGGACAATGTTGTTTGATGATTGGCAATAAGAAAGAGGGCACGACTATTATGAACTTGAAGCACAGTCTTGCTGCTGCCTCCACTGCTTATGCAAAAGCACATGCAGTAGATAGTGTGCTGGAGTCTGTAGTCTCTCACTTGGCAAGTTCAGAAGTGCCTTTGGGAGTCTCTAGTCATGACCTCAGGACCCGCTTAGAGGGCATAAGCAGTGTTGGCCTGTAAGTTTCTGCTGTGGCATAGTCAGTTCAAGTGTCTCCACATTAAAGCAATTTCTAGATGCCAAAAATCCCTTTCCCTAACTTCTAACCTGCGATTTCAACATTTTGGAATCCAAACTGTAGGTTATTTAAGAGAATAACCATTGAAGTCTTAACTGGATGCCAGTCCTTCCATGACCACTGACAAGACAGAGCCCTCGTCAAAATTATTCCTGGTCTTTTCAACTCAGTCTCTCAATCAGTTAAAATAGAAAATAATAGTATCTACTCAACAGAGTTTTTGTAAAAATTAAAACATACATGGTGGTAAAATTCCTAATATACTATCTAATACATCATAGGGGCTCAATTAAAATTAGTTTTTATGCTCCTCTGAATGATTTTTTAAATGTTTTTTTCTTAGCTAAGGAGTCACAGACTTGCATAAGACAGAGGAAGAAGACGATGATATAAACCCCTGAAACTCATGGTTCTAATAATAAATCCTAATTCTTAAGCTAGGCTCTAATAAAGGAAGACTTTCAGCATCTACTAAAAGAATGTAAGACTGTGTGCACCAACACTGAGGAGCCACAGGTGGTTTTACGGGGAGTTGAATGCTTTGAGTCAATATGATGATTTTCTTCTCTCTTGCCTCCCTGTTAGTTTTTACTTTTCAGTATCTTCAGTGTTCCTGACTCATGAAATCCTATCTTCTCTAATTTGCATTGTGCTTGGAAAAGCAGGCTGACTTTCTATATACATGTGTGTATGTGTGTGTGTGCTTTTATTTTTTAAATCATGCTCAGAGTGGGAGCTTAAAGGTTTGTAACTTTTTTTTTTTAGACGGAATTTTGCTCTTGTTGCCCAGGCTGGAGTGCAATGGCTTGATCTTCGCTCACTTCAACCTCTGCTTCCCAGGTTCAAGCAATTCTCCTGCCTTGGCCTCCCAAGTAGCTGAGATTACAGGTATCCGCCACCATACCCAGCTAGTTTTTTCTATTTTTAGTAGAGACAGGGTTTTGCCCTGTTGGCCAGGCTAGTCTCGAACTCTTGACCTCATGTGACCTGCCCACCTTGACCTTCCAAAGTGCTGGGATTACAGATGTGAGTCACCATGCCCAGCTGCAAGGCTTATAACCTATTAATAAAGTTCAAGAACTTTAGTGTTCAGACATTTTGACATCTAATTTTGTTGTTCAGAGATCTTTTCCTGATAAATTTCTCTTTTTTGGCTCTCCCTTTGATGGTTAAGTTTGTCAGCAATATCACTTCTGGGTAAATGATGGAAATTTATATATAATGAGGTAAAAATTCACAAATCTCAGTCAGAGAAGCTAAATTTCTTAGAGCTCACAGACTGCTGGCAAACAGACATTTTGCAATTGGTCTGCCTGTTAATTAAAAATTAATTGTCGGTATTCAAAGACAAAACGAAAGAATTTATATGAAAATCTGGATTCTTATCTTTAAAAATCAGGCAGTTTATAAATGTCTGCTTCCAGAAAGATGGACATACTTTTCGCCATTTTCCCTACCAGGTACAGCTAAAAGCCCTGGACATTATGCATAAAACATGTACGAGTATGAAAAACAGAAAGAGCAGAACAATGAGGGGTCTCAGGACCCAAGGAACAACAGTGGTGAGTTCCCTGGGGTTTCTTTTTGCCATTTATATATCCCAGACATGGAGCTGGCAACCCAGATTTCTTAATGGGCACAGGCAACAGAAGTGAGTCTCCTTTACAGCCAAAGGACTATGAAAAGGGCAGGCTCACAAGAGAGAAAATGTTTAGACCATGACTACCCTACTCCAGCAATACACCAGAGAAACCAGCTGTGGCCCCACCAGCAAAGGACAAGTCTTCACCAGCAAAGGACAAGTGGGAAGCTTGCCCTTCTACGCAAATGATGCTGCAAGCTGGCACCAACCTTAACCAGAGTACAGGAGAGCCAGGACTTTCAGCCCCTTCCAGGAAATAGTGAAGCTCTCTTCTTCACTGGAGTTCTGTCTTCCACCCCCACTGAGCATAAACAAGGCATTCCTCCTTGCTCCACTGGGGTGGTGTGGAAGGAGGTTTAGGAGAGTCAGAACTTTTCACCATCCTCCTGTGGTGAGTCCTCTCACCCCACCATAGTGTCTGCGGATGCCATGTGGTAAGCAGCGCTGAAGCGTTCCTACTCCTACGACCAGAAGATGTATCGCTGTGTGCCTAGTGGGGAGCCAGAACTTCCATTCCTCTACTCCCTGGGTTGGCTTCCCCCTCAGCATCTAAGAAGGAACTCCCTGCCTTTGAATGCTGACAAAAGCCGGGCAGGGAATTTGGCAGTAATGAGGCAGGTTTCCCCTTCCTCTGTCAATGGCAATGTCAGAAAAAAATCAGCTAAAATAGAAGGTTTAAATAAAAGCTAGAGTCTCATAACATGATACCCTAAATGTCCAGGTTTCAATAAAAAAATCACTTGTCATACCAAAAACCAGGACATTCTCAAGCTGAAAGAAAAAAAGGCATTCAATCGACGCTGGCACGAAGATGACAAAGATGTTAGAATTATCTGACATATATTCTAAAGCAGCCATTATTAAGCTGCTTCAATGGACAATTATAGGCACACCTGAAAGAAATGGAAAACAGAGCATCTCATTGGAGAAATAGAAATTCTCAGGAAACAAATAGAAAGTGTAAAGAAAACCACAGTGGAAATTTCAAAACTGAAATATACAGTAACCCAAAAGAAAACAAAATTCTCAGTAGATGGCACATGGACTTAACAGCAAACAGGAGGGAAAAAGAAAAGAATGAGAGAACTTGCAAATAATCAGTAGAAATTACTCCAATATCTATAACAGTAGGAAGAAGGAAAAGGAGAAAGAAAGGAACTCAGGTACCTGTAGGGTGATGATAAAATACCTAATGTTCATGTCATCAGAGTCCCAGGAGGAAAAAGAAGGAGTGATTGGAAAACTGCTGAAAATGCAGCTGAATATATCACAACTTTGCAAAAGGCATAGAAGTACAGAAAAACTGAGTGAGTCCATGTAGGACAAATCCAATTGCATCCACTTTAGATTTACCACAATCAAAGTTCTGAAAACTAAAGGCAGTGAAAAAATATAGAAAGGGTGAAAAAAAATTACAACTTATCTATAGGAGAAAATAATCTGAATGAAAGGGACTTGCTATCGGAAACCATGGAGGTCATCAGAAAGTAGCACAATATTTTTCAAGTGCTAAAAGAAAATAATCTTCAAACATGAATCAGATATCCAATGAAAATGTCCTTCCGGAATGAAAGAAAATTCAAGAAATTATCGGATGGAGGCAAATTGAGAGACCTGGTCACCAGTAGACCTATTTTAAAAAATAGCTAAAGAGCGGGTTCTCTAAACAGAAAGGAAACAATAAACGGAGGAATCTTGGAATGCCAAGAGTTAGTGAGAATTTGAAAAGCGAAAGTATGAGCAAATGTAATCAACTTTCTTTCTCCTTTTGAGTTTTTAAGAATTTTTGAAGGTTGAAGCAAAAATTAAAACACTCTCTGATATGATTCTAAATGTATGTAGAGAACATATTTAAGAGATTATATTATAAATAGGGGAAGGTCAGATAATGTAAAGAAGGTAAGGCTTCCATACTTTATTTAAACTGGTAAAACGATGAATGGAGTAGACTGATAAGATATGTATATATAATGTCGCAACTATAAAAGCTATACAAAGAAATTGTGCTCAAAGTTACTATAGGGAAGTAAAAATGGAGCCCTATAAATTGTTTGATAACCCACAAGAAAGAGGGAAAAATAAAACAGAGAAATGAAAAGTGCAGAGAATGTAAGAACAAACAGAAAATTAAAAATAAAAGGGCAAATTTAAACCCTAAAATAGCAATGATTTTTTAAATGTAAATGGTCATAAGACAAGTACTGGCAAAGTAAACTAAATACATGACCTAATTCTGTATGGTCAATAATGAAGTTATTTTATTTTATTTTATTTTATTTTTTGACAAGGTCTCATTCTGTCATCCAGGCTGGAGTGCAGTGGTACAATCACAACTCACTGCAGCCTCAACCTCCCAGACTCAAGTGGCCTTCTTGTCCTAGCTTCCTCAGTAGCTGGAACTACAGGCGTGTGCCACCATGCTTGGCTAATTTCAGAATTTTGCCATGTTGCCCAGTCTAGTCTTGAACTACTGGGCCCAAGCAATCTACCCACCTCAGCCTCTCAGAGTGCTGGGATTACAGTCATGAGCCACCATGCTCCACCATGAAAGTCATTTTATATATAAATAATAATCTAAGTACATTGAAAATAAAACTTAAAAAAAAAAGATATCATGAAATATCAACCAAAAGAAAGCAGGAATGACTATATTAACGTTAGATAAAATGAACCTGGGTAGGTGTGGTGGTTCACGCCTGTAATCCCAACATTTTGGGAGGCTGAGGTGGGCGGATCACAAGATCAGGAGTTCAAGACCAGCGTGGTCAATATTGTGAAACCCCGTCTCTACTAAAAATACAAAACTTAGCCAGGCATGGTGGCATATGCCTGCAGTCTCAGCTACTCGGGAGGCTGAGGCAGGAGAATTGCTTCAACCTAGGAGGGGGAGGTTGCTGTGAGCTGAGTTTGTGCCACCGTACTCCAGCCTGGGTGACAGAGTGAGACTACATCACCAAAAAAAAAGAAATGAGATTATCAGAGAGACAGAGAGGGGCGTTATATACTCATGAAAGGGTAAATCTTCCAAGAGGTCATGGAAATTCTAAATATGTATGACCCCAAAAAACATATCTGCAAAAATGTGAAACAAAAAATAATATACCTAAAAATTCTTTTAATGCACAATTATATTTGAGTTTTCAACACCCAGGTCTTCAAAATTAATAGAATATTTAAATGGAAAAATCAGGAATGATATAGAAGATCCCAACAACACCATGAGCCAAATAGTTAAATCAACACTTACAGATCTCTCCTCCCAACAACAGCAGCCTCTAAATTTTTCTCAAGTGGCCATGGAGTGTATATCAATGTAAACCATATCTTGGATCATAAAACATACCTTAAAAATTTTTAAAGAATTGAAATCAGAGTATGTTCCCTGACAACAATGAAATAAAACTAGAATCAGTAACAGAAAATAAGAAGACAATCTCTACACACTTGAAAAGTAAACAGCGCTCTTCTAGATAATCCATGGGTCAAAGAAATTCTAAAGAAAAAAATCAAAATATACATTAAAGTGAATTAAAAAAATACAACATCAATATTTGAAGGATACAGTTAAAGCAGTGATGAAAAGGATGTTTATAGAACTAAATACATACACTGGACAACAGAAAAAAGCCTCAAATCAATAATATAAGCTCCCATTTCAAAAACTCAGAAAAAATAATATGAAAAATACATACCCAATGCAAAAAAATAAAGGGGAGGGAATAATAAATATAAGACCTCAAATCACTAAAACTGAAAATAGAACAGCAATTAAACAGCTATTTCTTTGAAAAGATCAATAAAAGTGACAAACCTATAGGACGACAGACAAAAAAAAAAAAAAGACATAAATTATCCATATCAAGAGAGAAACAGGGAATATCATTACAGGCCCTGAGGACATGAAAAAGATCATTAGAGAATATAGCTGGTCCACCATATCCATGGGTTTCGCCACATCAGATTCAATCAACCTCATATTCAACCAATTGTGGATCAAAAATATCTGGGAGAAATAAAAAGTAACCATACACAATAAAAAATACAAATAAAAATCAATACTGCATAACAAAACTATATATAGCATTTACATTGTATTAGAGATTATAAGTAATCTAGAGATGATTTAAAGTGTACAGAAGGATGTACATTTTATGTAAGAGACTTGAGGATTCATGGGTTTCTGTATCTGTGGGGCATACTAGAACCAATCCCCCATAGATGCTGAGAGGTGATTGTACTACAAACAGATCTATACACAATATAACTTTGACAACTGAGATGAAATGGTCTAACTCCTCAACAACCTCAAATTATGACAACTCATCCAATATGAAACATTAAATAGATCATTTGAATGATCTTATAGTTATTAATGACATTGAATTTATAATGTCACAACTCTATCAGACACATACACACACACATACACACACAGTGAACAAACTCAGCTGGTTTCACTGGAGAATTCTAAGAAATGTTTAAAAGAGAATTGACATCAGTTCTAGAACATCTCTTCCAGGAATTTTGGAAGGGGATCATTTTCCAGTTTATTTTATGAAGCTATTTATGATTCTCATGACTAAACAAGACAAAGATAGTACAAAAAGAGAGAGCAAAAGAAAGAAAGGAAAAGAAAGCCAAAGACCAATATTCCCTAGGTATATAGATGTAAAAATTCCTTATGACTGCAAATAAAAAAACAGTAATATATAAACACAATTACACACCATGACCAAAAGAGATTTATTCTGAGGACACAAAACTCAGAGCTCAACATTTTAAAGTCAATGAATGTAATTCATCATATTAAAAGGCTAAGAAAATTCTAATCACAGTATCTCCCCTGAGAATGTAAAGAGATAATGATGTCTGCTCTCACCAGTCTTATTCAACATGGTGCTGGAACTTCTAGAAGGTGCAATAATACAAGAAAGGAAAATAAGAAGCATACAGATCAGAAAGAAAGACATAAAACTTTCCTTGTTTTCAGATGACATGATTACAGATGCAGAAAAATCTCAAGAAATCTACAAGAAAACTCCTAGACTACTATAAGCAAGTTCCACAAAGTCACGGGACATAAGATAAACATGTAAAAATCGATTGCATTTCAGTACACTAGCAATGAACACATGGGCACTGGAAATCAAAACACAAACCATTTATAATCACTAACAAAATGAAATATTTAGATATAAAGCTATCAAAACATGTCTAGAAATTATATGCTGCAAACTACACGACACTGATGAAAGAAATTATAGATCTAAATAAATGGAGAGGCATATTGTGTCATAGATTGAAAGACTCAACAAACTAAAAATATCAATTCTCTCCAAATTGTTATACAGATTGAATAAAATTCCTATCAACTCACAGCAAAAATTTTTGTAGAGATAGATAAGTTTATTTTAAAGTTTATATATACAGACACAAGGGCTGGAATAGCTAAAACAATTCTTTTAAAAAGAAGAAAGTGGGAGGAATGAGTCTATCCAATTTTAAGACTTATAGGACCACAGGAATAAATACTGTATGAACCTGGTGGGGAAATAGGCACATATATTAATGGATAGAAAAGAAAACCCAGGTATGTATCCACACAGTTATCTCCAACTGATTTTTAAGAAACATGCAAAAGTAATTCAATGGAGATAAGACAGCATTTTAAACAAAGGGTGTTGGAGAAATTGAACACCCATAGGGAAAAACAAACAACAAAAACCTCCTTAATTTAGTATATATGTATATATATATATATATATATATATATATATATATTCTTTTAACATTTACCCATATGTATACATTCTTTTATATATATTCTTTTAACAGGATAAATGTTTAAAGAATACATAAATGTGCATATATATATACAAATTTTTATATATATACATTTATATATTCTTTTAACATTATATAACATAACAATATATATTGTTATATATATATAACATATATTGTTATATTTTATATATATTGCTATATGTATATAAAAATATATTATATAACATATACATAACATTATATAACATATATGTTATATATGTAACAAATATTTTATGTTACATAATGTTATATTGTTATGTTATATGTTATATATAACAATATATAGATATATACATATTATAACACTATATATTGTTATACATATAACATGTTATGTTATATGTGTTATATCATATATAATGTTATATATGTTATGTTGTTATATAATGTTATATATATAACAATATATGTTTTATATATAACATTATATAACATAACAATTATATGTTTTATATATAACAATATATGTAACAATATATAAATGTATATATATACACACATATATATATATACACATTTATATATTCTTTTATATATATTCTTTTAATAGGGTAAATGACTTTGTTAAAAGGATAAAAGGACAATCTACCAACAGAGAATGTATGTGCAAACCATCTGAGAAAGAATACAAACCGAGAATATATAAATATTTCTCAAAACTCAACTGTGAAAAAAGGAATCTAAACAATCCAGTTTGAATACTGGCAAAAGATATGGAGTCATATTTCACTGAATAAGATATATAAATGGCAGGTAAATATACAAAAACATGTTCATCATTAGCCATAAAAATATATATATAGATAATACCACAATGAGACATTATGACAAACCTATCATAATAGCTAAAATTTTTTTAAAAATGACTACACTAATTGCTGGCAAGATGAAGAAAAACTGGATCACTCATACAGTGACTCTAGGAGACAGTTGACCAGTTTTTTTAAAAAAAGGAAAGAAAGAAAAAAAAAGAAAGAAAAAGAGAGAGAGAAAGAAGAAAAAGAAAGAAAGAAAGAAAGAAAGAAAGAAAAGAAGTTGAATGTTTAACTGCCACACAACCCAGTAATTGTACTCCTGCGCACTGATACCAGAGAAATGAAAACTTACATTCATACAAAAACCTGTACACAATATTCATAGCAAAATGTTCATTAATTAGCCCCAAACTGGAAACAACCACGATATTCTTCAATGGGTGACTAGTTAAAGTGTGGTATACCCATCCCATGAAATACTGCTCAGCAGTGAAAAGAAATGCACTAGAGATACACAAAACAATCTGAATGAAACTCCAGAGAATAATCCTGAGTGAAAAAAGCAATCCTAAATATTACATTTTGATGGCATGGCTCCACTTACAGAACAGTCTTGAAATCACAAAATTATAGAACTGGAGGACAGATTCATGGCTGTCAGGGCTAAGAAGGGTATGATGGTGTGGAAGGAGTCAGTATGGCTACAAAGACGCAACATGAGGAATTGCTCTGTGATGGAAATGTTTTGGATCTTGGCTGTATCAATGTCACTATCTTCATTTTGACACGTTACTACAGTGTGCAAGATGTTGTAGCACAATGAAGTGACATTGTGCTACAATTCAGTGCAAGAAATTGACTAAAGGGATGCATCCATGGAATATCTCTTCTGATATTACTTCTGACTGCATATAATTTGACACTTGTAACAAAGTACAAAGCTTACTTTAAAAAAATCAAGCAATGAAACATACCTGATGTCAAATTCCATCATGACAATAAATACCTATTTGGAAGGTCATTCACAATTTTAAACTGGGTACACATACACCCCTTTGAAAAATTATTATTGTCATTATTTTATTACCCCTTTCAATTGTATAGCCAGGCTTCTTTATTTATTTGAACCCCCTACTTGGACAATATAGTCTTTGTATTTGTGAGTTTTGGTATAAAGGAGAAAGAAACACTTTTGTGGCTCCTGGAAAGAATCACAAGAAGCTAGTTACAATGTAAGAAACCACATTTGCCAACGTATTTTTTTCTAAGACAATTCTAAGTAATAAGATACTACTCTTGATCCTAATATAGTTAAATGTCCATCTTTTAATAAAATGCATTTATTGCTTATGACTAGTAAGCACCGTCAGTATAGTTGTCCTTGAAAGTTAAGGTCAACAATTCATGTGGGGAAATGTAAGTTTAGAGACTGCTTTTAAAAAGTAATTAAAATTGCCTTGAAGCAGTAGAAAAGACGGCAACCAAAATTATAAATCTTTTTCCCAAGCCTCCACCTTTTCCGCCATTGACAAATGGCAATCACTGGATAGTAATACCTCTGCCAGCTCGTTACTGCTAGGCTGGGGCTTTATTCTGTTACATTCCACGTTTCCTCCCTTGAAGAGCGTTCACACTGCTTTTTTCATCAGTTGCCTAAGTGGGTTCCATCACTTTAGCAAAACAGACTACAGCGATCTTGCCCGCAAGCCTTTGTCTAATTAACTAATCCTATGAGCTGTAACACTGTTCACGATTAACTTCTCAGAATATCCTACTACTTAAGGGGGTTGACTTGTTAATCACTGACAGCCCATTTGAGATGTGTTTGTGTGTAAGTGTGTGTCTGTGTGTGTGCACCATTGTATATGTGAGTGTACCTGTGTACATGTGTGTGAGTGTGTGTATGTGTAAATGGGTGCAATAAGGATGCATAAGTGAATTTTAGGTGCATCCAATTGAAATCCGTGTCTTCCCTGTCACAATGAATACTACAGGCAGTTGTTTAAATTTGTATCTCTCGAATCACTGGTCTTTGATCACACTTCAAGCATTATTTCATTGTGCTTAAATACTTGTATCTTCTGAACTGACTGTGCACCTTTAGGATGTATGGTACCAGAAGAGCCAGTCACTTCCAAATGCCCATGTGAATTGAGAGGGAATCTGTTCAATCTAACTGGGGATAGGATGTGACCACCTTTCTTACCCAACTTAAAAATTATGACAAGTAATTGAAGAAGATAATCTAGAAGGGAGAAGGGAAAGTGTGTAGTACATGTGAATCAAATTTTCTTATTTCTTAATCTGAGTTGATGTCACAGGTATTTCATAACTCTAATAAAAATTTTATTAGATGTTTTAAAAATATATCTTTTAAAAACTCAATCAGAAAACTGTTGTACAAAACCTTCCTTCCTTCTGATAACATGTTAATTGGATTGCCCACGTTTCTTAAATATTGCAGGTGACATGTTTTTCTGTTTAAGAAAACGTAATGGATAATGCATGGTGCCTTTATCCTTTATTCCTCTGTGAAGTTTGACTGTTTCCCAAAAGCAGAAATATGAAGTCAACCTAAAAACAGAGCGTTCCGTTTTTGTGTGTTAGCACTTTTGCATAAAAGTGGTTTATTTAAAAATATTTAAAGTGCCAAATGGAATGTAATAAAGAACCTCACATGAAAGAGAGAGAAAAGCTGAGACAGGGGATGAAGCTGGAGTTTCACTCTGCCTCCTTCATCAGGTAGGTCCTGATGGACACAGTGGCAAAATGGGTACTTACCAGTCTCCTCTTAGAAAAACTTAAAGGTAATTCTAAGCATAAATAACACTCCAAAATATTGAGACAGAATACCCCTGTGACTTCTGGAAAGACCAAGGAAAATCGGGTTTAAAATCTACAAAAGTGGGAGATAGTGGCTTGGTAATTTAACCCACTAGTAAATAAGAGGTCAAAGGAAATTTGCTTTCTGTTCCCTTGTGCAATGATATTGATATGTCTGGGATAAAAAGCCAACTCTGGTTAATGCCAGAACAAGAAAGAATAAGCAAATTCACAATTGTGTTTTGCTCTCTAGCTTCAGAGTTACATGTTGCTGCCTTTTAAAATCTGTTAAGGTCCCTGGAGCCATTTGCACAGGAAATGGTGAGAGCAGAGCCAGGATCTGCTGTCTATGAATTTTATGAATTGTGAAATGCAAAACATTTTTTACATACGAGCAGTCCAAATCAACAAAAGCCGCAAAGGGATAACACGTACCTTATAAATCTAGATATTTGCCATGATAGTGCAAGCTTATGCGTTTGTGTGTATTCTTATTTGAATAGCAATGAAAAGGCAAATATCTACATCAGATTGGTAGTTCATCTCATTCCATGCCTTTTTCCCCCTCTCCAGGCCAAACTGTTTAACATTCAAGAAAGTCAGCCTGGTTATACCTCCTGCGAAAATTTCAACATGAAATGTGGAGGTTTACCGAAGCCTTTTCCTCCCCGGCTCCGCCTTCCCCACATGCAGACTCCATCAGCTCTCCTCCCATTTTCCTGTGTGCCTCCTGAGATCAGGAGCCGAACAGATGGCTGTACCTTAGGCACTGGCTAAGTTACCATAACCGGAAAGACAGTCCCTCCCCACTTCTCCCCACCACACAGCACTCTTGAAGAGGCCGCAGAGCAAGCCCATGAGCCTGCAGCCTCAAAACCTAATGAAGGAAAAGATTGAACACCCTCTTCCCATTTTATTGAATGTGTCCCTCTCTGTAAATGAGATTCAAAGCAGCACTAGAGAATCAGAGTGAGCAGAGGATGTAGCATCAAAGTCAAAATCATTGTCAAGTCAAGCTCCCATCTCATGAATGCCTGCCATTCACCAGGCCTTGAGTAAGGCTTCTAATGTAAGTTATCACTAATCAAACGATCCTGCAACACAGACATGCCTAGTTGGTTTTAGAGATGGGAAAATGTAAACTCTGAGAGGTTAAGTGAGTTGTTAATTTCAGACACCTAGAAAGTGCTCATGTCAAGATTGGGCTGATAGGTGCCTAACTCCAAGGACTGCTTTCATTACAAAAACAGTAACTCAGAGAAAATGGCAGTCTTAGAGCATTTTCCCCTGCACTTTCGTCATTGGATTTGTAATTGTCCAAGAACCTAGTTCCTCCAATTCAATGCGGTTGCCTCAGAAAAGTTACTAGCCACATCACAATCCTGACATACTCAATAAGAGGATCATCCAGTCAAGGAACTAGTATATTCAAGTGCCTCTGATATAGCATGAACACTGGATACAAGTGAGAGAGATCATGATGAAGAATCAAAGAACTGAAGGAAATAGACCTCAGTTTCTACATCTGGAAAGGGGATCATATACCTACCTTAAAGGCATTGTGAGAATGTCAAACTAGTGCATGTGAATCTCATAATAATAGATGCTCTATTAGTGACAAACTTTAGCATCAGCACCACCATCCTCACTACTACTGTCAATCATTACTGCTACCATCTGGCCATGAACAATAACAGTAGTGGTGGTTACTTCGTGATCCTTAAAGTGAAAGTTAAGTACCAATATTCTAAATGATATGTTAGGTTGCTCTATTTCTGAGCTCTGAAGAGTTAGCAGTGTGGCACTTTCTTAGCATAAAACACAAATGTTAATAACCCCATTTGGTATTCTACTTTTGCTGCATGAAGCAGTTCCACTAACACTAAAAATCTGAAACTCAGGTGTTCTAACTGCATCACCCATTCTTAAATTAGCTGCACTAGGCCGGCATTGTAAATAGACCATATTAGATTCATCACAGAAAAAACACATATGATAAGCAGAAATGACATGAAAAAGATAAGTTGTTCATAATTATCTCACTACTTTGCTCAGGTATCGCACTACCTGATCCTGGTAACTGGGAATTCCGTTGTTTTTTATACCTAAACACTGGATGTGGAGATGTCGAAGTTGAAGACCTGGGATGGTTCTAAATTTTTCTGCATAATAAAGACAGAAGGGTCTTAAGAGAGTAGGTAAGTACAGAGAATGAAACCAGAGGGATTTACAGATCTTGTGGGAAGACTGTAAAAAAGGCATATCCAGAGAAGAAAAGGGAGAATGAGTGGAGAAGGCAGATACTCCCCGGAGACTTTCAGAGTAGAATGCCATGCACTGGGGGATATAAATCTTTTGTGTTCCATCCTCCAGCCAGAAAGGTAGGGGAGGGAAGACCCACAGTACAATGCACTTCCATCATTTTTGTTATGAATCTGATTGTGTGTGGGGATGGGTGAAGTCACTATTTGTACTATTTTACTATAATGAGTAAGCATATAATATTCATTAACGTCTTGCTTCAATGATGACATGGGGCAAGAACTAAGGTGTAAAATCCAGAAAGGGTGATGATAACAAGATCATTTTGCTCTGTATGAGATTTTCTGTGAGGGCAGGGACCTTGTCTCTTGCCAGTAAATCTCCGGTAGCTGGCAGAGAACTCAGCATTAAAGAGCACCCTATAAAGCTTTGTTAAAAATAGCTGTGTGTTTACAAGACATCTCAAAAAAAGGATGGGAAAAATGTTTAAAAGGGCTTAGAGCCATTGTTATCTTTCTTAGTTGTTAACTGCCCTGAATACATCCTTCAGGTCTATTGTCAATTTGCAGCATTTACATAAGAATTTTCATACAAATTTCGTGATGTATTTCCTTCCAGCTTTGTCAAAAAAAAAAATACAACGTAAATGTTCTCTTTCAAGGTAGCTCCTGCTTCCCCAATTAGGAAATAAAATATAAATATTGTTAATTGCTTGGGAAATTTTTAAATAATACTCAGAGTACGAGTTGGTCCCTAAAACAATGTGAAATCAGAATCAATGCCCTACTGGAAAAAAAAATTCCCAAAGATATCTATCTATCTATCTATCTATCTATCTATCTATCTATCTATCTATCTATCTATCTTTGGGAAAGGATGCATTGAGGCTTAGCAATGCTATATGTCAGGGATCAACAAACATCTTCTGTAAAGATCCAGATAGTAAATCTTTTTGTATATTATAGGATATGTTACTACTACTGAACTTAGCCATTGTAACAGAAAAGCAGTCATAGATAACACTGAAATTAATGGGCATTCCTGTGTTTCAATAAAACTTTATTTACAAAAACAGCCAGCAAGTTCCATTTAACCCCCAAGCCACAGTATGCTAAGCTCTGCTATTACGTACATAAGAAACTACCAAAAGCAAGACATTTGGAATTCTGGCCAAATAGCTTCACATCAAATATGCCTCACCAAGAATCTTACAGCAAATGAGGACTTCTTTTTACAAGAAATCTTGCAACATGTTGAATTAACACAAACAAGGCATTCATAGTAGAGACAGTAATTGGTACAATGTAACAAAAATAAACTGTTTGTATTTAGGATGTTACTGGTTTGAAATTGATACATTTTCTTAGGCTAGGAGCCAAGGCTGTGTATCTCTTGAGAAGATGCATTTGTATTTAACTGCTCTTGTGACAGTAGTTTGAAATTTGACCTTTCTGTATAATATGTGTTTAGCTATTGCCTGACTGCTGCTGCTAATTATTTTGTCAATTATTTTCTGTCATTGAGGTTTGTCAGTGAATATTAGAAGTAGCAATGATTACATCCAATTATTTTCTTATACCACTTTTCCATCTCTATGTCTCTTATCTTATTTTGCACTCAAGAGAAAGAAGATACTTCATTTGTCAAATGACCAAAACTATTGATAGTTCAAGTTCTAAGTTCCAGAAGAATACAAATACAGAGAAAGAAGCTCATTACCCTCACTGGCTGAAAACGGTGTTTGTCGAGAAGTAAGGAGAAAGAATTTGGGTGCTAGCTAAAGAGTTCATTTATGCAAACCTGTATTTAAAAAGACTCTTTGTTGCCTGTGCCGACTATTATAGCTTAGTTGTAAATCAATAGGTGATATGAAAGAGAAGATTAAAAAATGTATAGCCCCATAAAAAATTTTGTGCAAATTTAAAAATAATAACATCAATCTCAAAATTATGTACGTGCATCCCTGTATTTCCTAAGGATCCCTTAAGGTATACCATTATATTTTTACAGCCATTAGCACTGCCATTCACCAGAAACATAATGCTGTAATCACTCAGAGGTTCAAGGAAATGAAAGTCTCTCACATTTACCTACTACCCTCTGTTGTCTAATATAGTATCAAATGTTACAACAGTGTAAACTCTTCCATACATGCAGATAAAAGGCTCTGTGGGAGACGGTTGTGATAAAACTGCCTGAAACATAGAGGTCTGATTTTTGAGAGGGGAATGTTCCCTCCCATAGCAATTACTAACATCCCTCATGCTATGAATTGTTTGTGTTCCAGTACAACTGCCTGGAAAGTGAATCTGGGTTCTTCATTGCCTTTGATTATAAAAATGAGGGGCCCCTCTTGTGGGGCAAAGAATAAAGGCTCGAAGAAGTCATCAAAACCCTGCTTTCAAAAGATGTACACGCTTTAAATCCTGGAAATGGAAAAGAAAGCCGTGCTTGATAAATTAATATTGGTTCTCAAAAGAGGTTACTAGAAACCCTAAGTGGTCAGGATTGCTGGGAACAATGACTAAGGACCCAAAGGACAAATGGAAGTGCAAACAAAAGAAGGGCACGGACCAGAATCAAATGTCAGTCGGATTCTATTAAACACCTTCCTAGATTCACCAACAGGATAAGATGCCATTTTCTACATTAACACAAATACAACGTTATAACACGTTATGGAAACAGTGGGGTTCTAAAAAGTTACAGGCTGATTTGGTGGGTGGACTGACCAGCGGCACAGAGCAGAGGCAGCAACTCAAAACATATTGAGGGATGAGTACACAGAGCAACATGTGTCCTATACACCACAACTGAATAGACTGCAGGTGGGGTTGCACTGTCTCCACTTATGAAAAGTGATTCAATCTAGCATGGCACATTCACGTTTCATGATCTGGTGTGGGTCTTATCTATATTATCGTTAAGGCATTTACCTGGGTGTCTGAAACATTTTATTCAAATGAACAAAATGTTGCAATTGCTGCAACACACTAGGGACTTGATATTTTCTAACTCTCTCTCCCTCTCTTTTTTTTTTTTGAGACAGAGTATCGCTCTGAACCCGGGCTAGACTATAGTGGCATGATCTCAGCCCACTGCAACCTCCATCTCCCGGGTTCAAGCGATTCCCCTGCCTCAGCCTCCTGAGTAGCTGGGACTATAGACATGTGCCACCACGCCCAACTAATTGTTGTATTTTAGCAGAGATGGGGTTTCACCATAGCCAGGATGGTCTCAATCTACCGACCTCATGATCTGCCCACTTCGGCTTCCCAAAGTGCTGGGATTACAGGCGTGAGCCACTGAGCCCAGCTGGTATTTGTTCTCTTTAAACAACACAACAACCATTTTAATTAGATATACTTACCCCATTTTACAGATAAGGAATAAAATAAAGAAACTTTTCTTAAGATTACATAAAAGCATTAAAAACAAGATTACATAAAAGCAACAGAGCCTAGATTTGGATCAAAATATCTGGCTTTCAATCCAGATTTCACCAATACATGTTATCTCCTCGTGTTTTTCTTCCATGTGTTCTTCTGTTTTTTTAAGAAGCATATTAATTTCCTAAAATTTAAAACAGAACTCAGATTTTAAGAACTTAAAAAGCACTCTACGTGCAGCTTCCTGTTCTTATTATCCAAATTTTGGAAAGTTAAATTTTACCTCCAGTAACAAGATACTTCAAACACAGATGAATAAATATCCAACTCTTAATCAAAGTTAAATTTTCATGACCTCTCTTTCTGTGTTAACCCCCTTCTTTTTATACCCCAGTATTTTTATGTGATTTGATAAAAATTAAATTTGAATTAAAATTCATTCTGGGTGAATTTTGGACCTTTCTCTCATTGAGATGATTAGTGACAATTTGCAATCTTACAATCATGATAAATGACAATTCGCAATCTTACAATCATGATCAAGAGACGCTGAAATAAGAGGCTCAATTGGTTGATGTAGGAAAGGAGTCAGACATTCCACAACTGAACCTTGACTTTATTCAGTTTCTGTACCTTTTCACTTAACAAGCACTTCCTGTGCATCTCCAAAGTGCTAGGGAATATGCTGAATGTGTTGAGGAGACTATTAATATAAATTCATTGCAATGTCAGTTTCATGAGCAGGACCACTTGGCTTCCATAATGCAAAATTTTAATTGGAACAAGAATGAGCACATGACCCAAGCTAGGTTAATCATAATATTTTCTTCAAAAATATGGGACTATGAATAAAAGAGAGAGTAATTAAGATTAACTGTCTTCTGGTATCTGGACCTGTAACATGCATGCTTGGAAAATGTGAGGCCAGAAAACTCTGGACATAATCAGATAAGCTCATGCAGAATAAACCAGTTTGCAGCATAAGAAGAGAATAAAGGGGCAAAACACAGATGAAGGATGGAGAAAGATTCTGTCCAATTTTCCAGTCCCTAGTTCTAGTACCTTCCAGAGGCCTAGGTACAATGGTTATGATTCTGCACTTGGATTCACAGAAAAATCCCTATACCCTGAAAATAAAGTTTTAATTTCAAGTTACACCAGCATGAGTTAATTTTGCACGTGTGAAACACATTAAGCTCAACTTAAGAAGCTACCATCACCTGAATTTGAAGTAAAAGTATTTGACGATGCCATTACCAGTTCTGCATCCCCAACATTCTAGCATCCATCTAGCAAACCCCTTAAAATGGCCAGCATGCTCACCTTTCCTTTTCTTTATCCACATGGTTCCTTTTCTCAGCAAGGTCTCTCAAATATCTTGCTCTGTATTTGACTCACATAAGAGCTACTTTAGATAATAAAATCATAGCTGAAAAAGCTGTTTAGCTCATTTTCTGTCTGACCCTGCATGTATCTTGGGCTTCCAGATGCCTAGGTACAATTTGATGATGCTAACAAGTCAGTCTGCCAGTTTAACTTGCTAAGCAAACATCGGCAACATTAAATGCCCAACGTGTGTAAATTTCTGAAGAAATAATATTATTGATAGAAAAAAAAAAATACATGACCTGGTTGGACAAAAGTGCTGCTCTTACTTCCAGTAGGGGAAGACATATAGGCAGCAGACTTGTAAAAATATCTTGACTCAGTGCTTGCTTGGGCCAATTATGGGATCCTAAGATATTGCGGTGTAGCTACTCACTTTCCAAGACCCCAGTGAGGACTTGTGCTCCATTGCAGCTGCTGGGGGACTGTGGGATGAGTGGTGTGACGCACTCTTCATGTGAAAACAGCCCAGAATTTAGGAACAAAACGCACACTGCTCAACTGTCTAATTTCTTAAATCATTCACGAATATATTTCCATATGCAGTAACAGCTAAATTATTTCAAGTATATCCCATCTTGTCTATCACATCAGGATTTATGAAAAATAAGAAGCTGATGATTGGGTGGAGGTGACAGAGAACATACCCACAAGTAGTGGGTAGTATCAGTTCACAAGTTCAAAACTTCCATACTAGCTTGATAGCCAAATGCCAGTCTTTTGATTCCTTCTGCAAAATAAATAACAATATGTAACAAAGAAAAATTCTCTTTTATTATAATAATTCCTTGGTAAAGTCAACTGTTGGGAGAACATGGGAATTTCTAAAATGGGCACCCACACTAACATTTTTTTTTTTTTGAGATGGAGTTTTGCTCTTATTGCCCAGGCTGGAGTGCAGTGGCATGATCTCAGCTCACTGCAACGACTCACCGCAACCTCCGCCTCCTGAGTTCAAGTGAGTCTCCTGCCTCAGTCTCCCAAATAGCCGGGATTATAGGGACTTGCCAGCATGCCTGGTTAACTTTTTGTATTTTTAGTAGAGACGGCCAGGCTGGTCTCAAACTCCTGCCCTCAGGTGATCCACCTGCCCTGACCTCCCAAATGCAGGAATTACAGGTGTGAGCCACTGTGCCCAGCCAGGAATTCTTTGTTTGATCTAGTCCCAGCTACTATAGATGTGGCACAAACTATAAAAATGGTGCTTTTTTGGTTTTAACTCTTTGCCTGAAAAAGAGCAGAATTACCTAGTGTTTATGATGTTTTTATAAACGGAGAGTACAGCTAACAGAAGGGTGAATACTGGCACATAAAAAATCATTATAGAAATATTAAGGAATTTGAAATAAAGGATTAAGGACAAATTTATTATTTTAGCATATGGGGAATTGCCAGAATATAGATTAAGATCCAAGTAGGATATATAAAGAATAATGGGCAAATGGAATTCATAGAATTCTGTTCAGAGATGAAAATACTCTAAATTCTCTGCTTCATCTGCTAATGTTTTCACTGGGGTGGAAGGAGCAGAGCTTCTGTATACACTCTCATGGCTTTGAATTCGAGCTTGAACTCCCTTTACTATCTGTCAGATTTTGGGCAACATTCTTAGACTGTTTTACTTTCTCTTTACTCCTCTGTGAAATGAGATTCATAATGCTTGCCTTACAAGGCTAGCATTATAAGGACAAAAAGTGACAGTTACATAAAACATTAACATAGAACTTAACAGAGTAAGCACTCATACACGCTAAAAAGTCTACATTCATTTGTTCATTTACTTAGAAGAAAAGCTACAGGAAAGTTGCTATAGTCTGAATATTTGTAGCCCCTCCCAAATTCTTATGTTGAAACCAAACACCCCAGATAATGGTATTAAGAGGTGGGACTTCTGGGACATGACAAAAATCATGAGTGAGATTGTTGTCCTTATGAAAGAGCCTGAGGGAGCTTGCCTGCCCCTTCGGCCATGTGAGAACACAGCAAGAAGTTGCCATCTCTGAGGAATAAGCTCTCACCAGACACCGATTCTGCCTTGATCTTGAACTTCTCAGCCTCCAGAACTGAGAAAAATAAGTGTTTGTTGTTAATAAACCACCCAGTCTATGGCATTTTTATGATAGCTGCATGAACGGACTAAGGCTGAAAGGGACATGATTTGCCAAAATCTACATAATTAGATTGTAACAGAACTGGGTTTAGATTGACTAATACTGAACGGAGCCCGTCTTGCATTATACTCTGAATATTTCCAGGAATATCTACCCAGGTCCATGTTTAAAAATGTAAAATAAATCTTCTTTAGCTTTCCAAGTTTGCTAAGCAGCTACTAAGCCTGCAGTCCTATACCCCTTATTTTAATCTCCTCCACAAACCCCACTACTACACAGGTACTTTATCACCTAGAAAAAAGAATGGAAAAGAAAAAGCAATTATGCACTATTGCCTTCCTGCCTTGCCTTGCTGAGCTGTACCATCTTCGGGATCTCATAAATCCGTGAGTGGGGTGGGGTTCTTATTTAGTCTATTGTGCACCAAAAAAAAAAAAAAAAAAAAGTCATGTTGATAATCCTCTTCTTGTGTTATCTCTTCCAATTTTTCAAACAATCCTACCAAAAGTGCCCCAATTTAAATTTTAAAATTACATTAAATATGCCAATAAACTATTTTCTAAAACATGCTGAATTTTGTAGTTCCATTTTAAAGATGAGGAACCTGGGGCCACTGGCTGAAAGTCAAACAGCTCATGAGCAGTGGAGCCTGGCTTTGAATTTAGTTTGACCCTGAAATGGAGCTGTTAGAGTCTCCCCCTGGAGGACACCAAAAGCACAGCAAACCCAGGGGACATAGCTTCTGTTCAAGGAAGAAATTATGTACATCTTTCAAATGAGAGCAACTAGAGGTTAACATAATAAAAAGTAAAGATGTATTCAGCACAGACTATATCCATGCACATTCCAGAAAAGCACATCAAGGAAAAGATCCCTGTGGGGGAAGGTTATTCAAAGAGGTCATTTGAAGGATATAAATGTTGAGTCCTTAATATTTCAATTCGTTATTTGTGACCTGCTTCTGCCACAAAAGAGAGAAATGGTTCCCTTAACCTTCCACCTAGGAAAACTTTCTCTTTCCTGCCTTAATTCATGTTGCCCTCTTCACCCGAATGGAGTCATAACAATGATGATGATGATGACAATGATAATATTAATGATGATAAACACCGTAACACATCTACCATTTATTGAAGGTTTGCTTTGCGTCATGATCTCATCAAATTCTGAAAACGGTGATGAGTAACAACAACTATTCTCCCCATTTCACAGATGATAAAATGAGAGTTTAAGAGGTTAAGTAATGAATCCAAGGTCACACAAGCAGTACGTGGCAAAGATGGGACCAAGACATAACCTCTATGTCATATGTTAGCGCCTTCACTCCCCTTAGCCTGTATATCTAAGGTTGTGGTTTGTAAACTTCAGCGTACATCAGAATCCCCTGGGAATCTTGCTAAAGTAAACTGCTTTCCAGTCTCATAGCCTCTTAGCAGCTGGGCATGGGAAGCACATGAAACTCTGTATTTCTAACAAGTTTCCAAGTAATGATGATGTACCTGGTCCTGGGAGCATACTTTGAGAACCACTGACCTAATTAAGTTTTCCATGTATTTCCATCTGTGCAATGGGATAATTCCAGTACCAGACTCACAGAGATCTTATGGGGATTTAAAGACTTAGTTCATGCAAAGCTCTTAGAACTACCAAAACAGCAATGAACACTTTGTGGCGTCAGTCATTATTCTTTTGTCTTTATTGTTGGAGGCCAACCTCAAATTAATAAATAATTTAGCCAGAATAATTTTCCTTTCCACATCCTAATACTGCCTTTACACCACCACATCTGTCCTTACATTTTACTCTATGTTAATTATATTAGACCTAACTTCCACACTAAATCATCAACACTACCAGGCAGAAAACATATGCTCAATTAAAATGTTTTCCTGTGTTCCACAGTGCCTAGCACAGTGCTCCACAAGCATTGATTGAATTGTTTATTGCTTGATAATGAAATGATTCAAAAGCAGAGAGTGAAGCTAGAAAACATTTAAATTATACTATTAGATTCAATTTAGCAGAGGACTTAGTAAGATCCCTTAGGTCTCCTGATTCAGTGTCTAATGCCAGCCCTCAGTGTGTTGCACAGACCTAGATATAGCCGTGAAAGAAGAGATAAACAGCCGATGTAATTACAGTGACATAGTGGTTAAACTTTTATAGCTGAGGGGATCAGCAAATAGGATTTTGAAAATCAAATTAAAACTGTCATTCCACAACATTAAGTTTCCAGAATTTTCACTTTTTAATATTAATGATTTTTTTCCTCCAAAAAGGAACAAACAATGCTAATTCTACTGCTACAATACTGTTAATGAAGAAATAAAGAATAATTTATCATTGCATAATTAACACAGTACGGTTAAGCATGTTTTAATGATTTTGTATAATGGCCTCTCATAACCAGATGATACTTGTGAAAATAAAAGAACTATGCTAGGAATCATTAATGAAGATGGATATACTGACCAGGATTTTATTTTATTTTATTTTTTGTATAAAGTGTTTACAAGATGACTTGGTGTGTCTTGGCACTGGTTTATTCGTGAATCTGTAGGTGACCAGATGGTTTGTAAAATATTTTAACTGATTCAAGAAATAAAAGGCTAAGAATGCAACCCATGCAAATCAGCAGGCTTGCTTCTTCTGTGCTTCCAAATAAAATCCGCTCTTAACTTTATTGGTGTATTAGACAGTGGAAGTAGGAGAATATTGCTATCTTTAGCCATTTTTAACACCCTACATTTATGAGAAGTAATAAAACTATTAGAATTTTTTTGTTTAAAACATCTAAGGGGCTTGAGGATATGAGGAGACAAAAAAAATCAGATGAGAAGATGAATTCAAGCTGGTAATAAACACAATCTCACAACTACTCTTTCTTTTATTGTTGTGACCAAAAATTAGGTGTGTGAGTTCCTAACAGTTGTATCTCTGGTTGATGCTGCAAAGATTTCAACATTTATCTTCAATTAAAGCAGGTGTAACTGCAGGTTTGAGTTTTGGAGAGGGAATGGATAGAGTTACCATTTGCCCATTGGAGAGGTTATAAACAGGTCATCTGCATAGCCTTATCTGGCATGAGGAAGCATTTATTTGACTTATATTATTTAAATAATATTTTAGTTACTGTTCGATATATGCAAATTAGGAAATTACATATGAAATAGATATTTCCAGCTGCTCTTTAGAGTTCAAATCATCTAACAAAAGTGAATCTGTGGTATATAATCTGTAGCAGATGGGTGGGAACTAGCTCCAGATCCAACTACATGTGTCTCCAGATCTCTCATCTTCAATGTCTCCTGTTGTCTGACGTTCAACTCTGTTCCAACATTTGCATTACCTCCTTGACTCCTGTTAACAAGTACATTTTTCACCTTGGTTTACTGTATCTCCAACACAGTGGTTCTCAATTTGTGATTCTCCAGCCAGTAGTACCAGCATTACCTGTGCATTCTTTAGGAATACAGATTTCTGTTCCATCCCAGGTCTATTGAATCAAAAACTCTTGGAGTGGGACCCTGCACTCTGTGTTTAATAAGCCTGCAGATGATTCTGATGGACACTTCGGCTTGAGAACCATTGATCTAGCACATTTTTCTTCCATACACAAACCTTAAGATGCTATCTATTCTTGGCATCATTTTCAGAAATCATTAGTAAAAACACCTTCGTTATGTTTCTTACACAAATTAAAATAGAGGAACAAAGAGTGATCCTGTGAGCAAAGCCTCAGTCTTCTCTCAGGTTTTCTGTATTTGTGTTAAAGTTTTAATATACTTTAAACCTTGTGCTAAATTATGTATGAATAACAAGTGTCTTCTTTGTTATTTATAATAATAAGCAAATTAGGAAATTACACAAGAAATATATATTTCCAGCTGCTCTTTAGAATTCAAAATCATCTAGCAACACTGAATCTGTGGCATAGAATCTGCAGAAGATAGGTGGGAACTAGCTCCAGATCCAACTACATGTGTCTCCAGATCTCTCATCTTCAATGTCTCCTGTTGTCTGACATTCAACTCTGTTCCATCATTCACATTACCTGCTTGATTCCTCTTGACAGGTATATTTTTCACCTTGGTCTATTATGTGTCTGACACAGTGGTTACACATTATAAATAACAAGCAAAGTGGGCCAGGTTTTCATGAAAGAAGCTAAGGGAAAAAGGAAGAACCTGTCTTTCACCTTGAAGAATGATATCATGGAATTCTAAATGAAGATGCTCAAAACAAAAATGTTTTCTAGCACTTCCACGTCACTTCCTCCACATCACTTTTCCTCCTAGGCTAAGCACAGATCTACAGAGAGGGGACTACACCAGGGCATGGGGACCACATGGGTGGTTCCTTTGGAAATGAACAATGCAACCATTCACCACAGCATCTGGTGGTGTCTCTGAGAGGATGACTGACATCCGTAGCTATATTTCTGTAGACATTTTGTTACATGGGAAAGTTTACCTTTTTATTTTTAAGCCTCTGTTAGTTGAATGTTCTTTTACTTGCAGCTGAACACATTCCTATCTGATACAGACAACTGCAGCACATATCTATATGCAAGGCAGGCTGGGTGTGGTGGCTCACACCTATCCCAAAACTTTGGGAGGCCAAGGTAGGTAGATCACAAGGTGAGGAGTTGGAGATCAGGCTGGCCAATATGGTGAAACTTCATCTCTACTAAAAATGCAAAACTTAGCCGAGTTTAGTGGCAGGTACCTGTAGTCCCAGCTACTCGGGAGGCTGAGGCAGGAGAATTGCTTGAATCCAAAAGGTGGAGGTTGCAGTGAGCCAAGATCATGCCACTGCACTCCAGCCGAGCAACAGAGTGAGACTCTGTTTTTAAATAAAAAAGGCAGCAAATTTTCCAGACAATGAAAAATATAAAATATAACATCTTCAAATTATGATTGGGAAATGACGATTTCTTTTGAGTCAAATTATGGTTGCAAAAACATTTATTTTCTTAAAATTATCATTATGAATTTTCAAAGGGTGTTCTTTGTTTCTTGTTTTATGAAATTTGGAAAACAAATTGGCATTTTCCTCCCCGTCAACACCATGGTTTCATGATTTCATTAACCTCGGTCTTTTCCGAGTCTTCATTTCATTTTGAGATGTGAAAGTATAATCTTTGGAACTCATTCTCAGATCCAAATTAATTCTCATGAATCTCAGCCTGTTTTCCTTCTTTAGACCTTTTCTAGCTCCTTTTGGTCATTCTCGAAATTTTTTTTTTTAGAGACTCTCACTCTGTCACCCAGGCTGGAGTGCAGTGGTGAGATTTCAGCCCACCACAAACTCTGCCTCCCGTGTTTAAGTGATTCTCCTGCCTCTGCCTCCCAAGTAGCTGGGATTACAGTTGCCCACGCCCATGCCTGGCTATTTTTTGCATTTTTTTTTAGTAGAGACGAGGTTTCACTGTGTTGGCCAGGCTGGTCTCAAACTCCTGACCTCAGGTGATCCACCTGCCTCTGCCTCTTAAAGGGCTGGGATTACAGGCATAGGCTACCACACCCAGCCTGTTGACATATTTTAATGACTACATTCTTTTGCATTTATGTGTACCAAGTGTATTTTCTATTTTACTTCTGACATTTACATTACTTTACTAGAGTACAGACGTTAGAAAAAAATTTATATTCATTGTGGACCATTTTTGGATCCACTTTGCAATGCTTTTTGGGGTTTTCTTTGCTTATTTTTCATATTTCTCTGTGCTTAAGTTCTCCACTTTTAATTTTAACTTGCCTGGATTCTCTGTTTTGTCTCAATTAACTTGCCATTTCAATCCAGAAAATATTAGGTTCATCTTGTAATTTTGTTATTTTCTTTCTAAATGATTTACGTCCTGGTAAAATGAATTAGGATATGCCCAAAGATTTAGCTACATAGATATTCATTGAAGTATCGTTTATAAAAACCAAATATATGAAAACAATTGGTTGTCCAAAAACAGGAAAGTGAATTAATCAATTGCAGTACCTCACACAGTGAAATATTTTATAACCTTCAAATGGAATATAATCATATTTATAAGTATGTAAATGTATCTAGTGGAAAAAGCAGATTAATAAACCATCATATAGGGTATGATCTTATTTTATGGTAGGGTAACAGGGGAAAGTTGTACTCTCTTTTTTACATATTCTATTTTATCTGTATAACCTAATTTATTGATATAGTGCCTTAAGCTCTTCCATCAAAATCTTGATCTATAAGCTTGTCAAATAGAAAGATCCCATCGCAGTGTGGTGATGCATGAGAAAGAGGTACAATTTTAACTCCTAGAGTATTGAAGAAAAATGTAGATATCTTGACTGAAACTTTTTTCAGAGTACACGGAGAGATTAATGGAAAATTGCATCTTACAACATTCAGCAAACTCCCTTCTTTTTACAAAGGTAAACTTCCTGTAAGTTGTTTTAGCACTTGATCTTCCCCATATCTCACACCAAGTAGTAGCTACCCCACTTTCTCTTTTCTTTTTCTCAAAGTCCTCCAAAACTTCTCTATTTGTTTGTCTTTCATTCTGAATTTCTTATTTTCTTCCCAGTTGCTTTTTCACCAAGCAAAACAATCCAAATATATTATCCTCTTTCTGTCTGCCCTACTATATTTCCCTATATTCTGAAAGATAAACAGCCAAATGAAAGATCCCTTTTAAAAGTATGACAGAAAGGGGATGGGGAAAATAGGGTAAATTGCATAGATTTTTTCAATATTTATATTATACTTTATTAATGGTCTTTACATTATACTTTGAGGTTAATAAGATAGTTTTAATCCCAATTACATCTGCTATAAAATATCTTTTACTTTTACAATCAGTAAAAATGAAAAGATGAATCTTAGCACAGAAATGCCCTGGCAGAGCTCACTATGACAATTGTTCCATTAAATATGCCCGTCATTTCTACCCTTTGCCCCTTGCTTTGGACTCAAGACAAAGCATAGTTTAACCAATGTATTTTATTTGTGATGGGGGTAACAACTGGAGAGCTTCCACTTATTCTTCAAAGTTTTGACCTTACTCATTGAAAAGGGTTGCTAAACCTCAATGCCTGCTTTCATTTGCAGCCAGGGACTATGGGAATCCCAAAACTCCATAGACAATATCAAGCTCATTCGCTTGCATCACATGCAGCGCTAGTGGGCCAGTTTCAGAAAACATACCCACAGGCACTTCATCACTTACAGGGTGGGCACCACTTAGTGTAGGATCACATCCAAAACCCAAAAGCCAAAGCCAAAAGAAGGCATAATGAACAGGAATAAAGAGCACTTAACAAAACAGCAATCACAAGCCTCATCAGGTTTCCCAAGACATTTTACAAACCACCATCAAAAACTCATTGTTTCCAAACATCTCTTTAATAATCCTGACTTGCTAACAATTCTAGAGAGGAAAAAAAAAAATGTGGTAGCATGTGTTTCAATGGCATCACCATAGATCTGATGAAGAGAAGACAGAGCAGGAAGTAGAAATAAAACTCAGATCCTCCCAAATCCCAACTTTGGAATACATGTATCACAAAGCTACTGTTTCATGCACACCTACACTGACATATTCTTTATTTTCTGTTTCAGGATTTTCTATTTCAACTGACATAGTCTCCAGTTTTTTAATTCTCTCACAACTTTTACTTCTCACAAGTTTACAAATCTTGAAAAAAAAATGTAGCTGTACAATCAGGGCCACGAATAAATTGAAGTCTATGTTTTTATATCCAAGAAGGCATTTATGCCGATGTTTTGCATAGAACTCTTAGAAAACATAACAAGAAGGAAAAGAGGGCAGGAGTTTATAGTCAGCTTGTCATTTCTAATTAGCACCAATTCCCTTAACTCTTTCATTCATGCTTTCAAAGATAAGTGCTTTTAAATGGGGAACATGCCTTAAAGAAAGAACATGGGCTTTTAGCAATCACCCTGTGGAAATAGGACCTTCATAATGGTGTAATTTTTGATACATTAAATAAAAGTCTTCATTACAGTCATCTAAAAAGAAAAGATGTTACCCTTTACTCTATCCTGTATGTAAAAGAAATTACAAAAAAGAAATAAAGTTGCCATTCAAGAGTTCACAATTTGACAGTGTCAATAAACCTTATTAAAATTCTTTTTATGATTCTTCATTTCTCTTGTAATTTGACAGACTTAGGGACTAAGATTTTGACTGCACAGCTCAAGACACACAAAGAACTTTCAGTACCACAGAATATTTAACCACATAAAGCCAAAAAAAAAAAAAAAAAAAAAAAAACAAGGGAAATATATTCTCTGTATGTCCAAATGGTTTCTTATCACATTTAGGATAAAATCTAAATGAATTTATTCCCACAGCCTATAAGGAAATAATTGGTCTGACATCTCCTATCACACCTTCAGCCTTACTGACTCTATTCCACATACAAAGATCTTCTTCTTTACCTTGAACCAACCAAAAACATCACCCCCGGCTCCTTTAGCACTCACTTGCTTCCTAAAAGGATCTGTCCTCAGAGCTTTGCATGGCTGTCTCCTTGACCCCAGGTCGCAAATCAGGCATCAAGTCACCTGCCCTCTATACATAAAGTCCTTCCTTGATCTCCCTTACTTCCTGCCAGAGATCATTTTTTATTATATAATAGCAGTCGTCACTCTCCGTTATAATCTTGTTTATTTTCTTCTTGTTTATTGCCAAGTTTTCTCCTCCCTTCTTTGTAATATAAGCTCCATGAGAAGAAGAGCGCTGTATTTCCAGAGTCCAATAAATACCTGCAGACTACAAGAGAGAAGCTGAAGACATTTCACATAAGGGCTGGTTCATTGGCTGACCCAGATAGAATCTACTCTACCTCAGAAGCGGGATAGCTGGGTGGAGGGATGACTTGGGCACAAATGCATAATAGAGAGCTAACATTTCATCTCCATGTGACGCGCAGCAGGCAGGAGAGCACTTTCTCTAGGCATTGAGCACTTGACATGGTTCTGACACAAATGCCTTTCTTCCCTGGGCTATGTTTGAAGACTTTGAATGAGGCAACCCCTAGGTGGGAAAGGTCTCAAGAAGGCAGCTGTTCCTGAAACTGCCCTTTTTCTCTTTTCACCTTTTCTCTCCCTGGTTCTGCACACTATTACTGTGATCCTTGGAAGCCCGGAAGGCTGTGGTCCCCATGCAGGCCAGTCTTTATGAGTGTAGAGGGTCCTCTTGTTAATTCTTACTGAAGTGTAGAAAATGTTCTTTTCTTTTTCCCATACGTCAGACAAGCAACCTGTATAAAATGTCTCAGTGAAAGCAAAACCCAGGAATGAATTGCCCAACTTTACTTTGTTGATTTGGCAGGTAAGGCTTATATGCACTTATTCAAGTAAACTTCCTTTGTATTCATCCTGTCTGAAGTGGGAATAAAATGGATATCATAGCTGTTGCAGAATCTTCAGAGGTTTAGTGTGCAACACATGTAGGTTGTTATTAACTCTGGGGAATTGATTCAAGGACAGTCAGACAGTCAACAAATAATAGAACACCAACTGTGCACTAAACATGACCCTAATACTGCATGATTGGTGAATTTGGGGGAGATATAACTAATTTTTTAATATATTAATCATCTTAAAGAGTAAAAAGAAAATATTACTATATTTATAGATGCTAAAACATCATTTATGAAAATTCATTCCACATTCTTAGTTTTTAAAGGTAAATCACTTAAATAGGAATTCACAGCTATTCTAATACAAAAAAAAATTAGACTCTGTAAGGTTTTAACTTTTAAATGATTTTTACATTAAAAAAAAAAAAAACCATTATGACAACTTTGAGAGGTCGCTTTTTCTTTTTTGTTTTTGTTTGTTCTCTCATTAAAATGTTGACTCTAAGACTAAGAGAAGTTAAGATACCCAAGGCCAGGGCAGTGTAATCAGCAATGTGGGAGGCTGAGGTGGGTGGATCTTTTGAGCCCAGTAGTTCGCGACCAGCTTGGGCAACATAAAGAAACCCCGTCTCTACAGAAAATTAAATAAATAAATAAATAAGCCAGGCCTGTAGGCTCATGCCCATGATCTCAGTTACTGAAGAGGCTGAGGTGGGAGGATTGTTTGACCCTGGGAGGTCGAGGCTGTGATGAGCCAAGGTTGTGCCACTGCACTCAATCTCAATGATGGAGTAAACCCTGTCTCAAAAAAGAAAAAAAAAAAAAAAACCCAAAGCCACAAAGTTATTAAGTCAAGAACAAGGACACAAAACAATGTCTATTTGGTCTTTGGATTTATCACATTGCCTAGATGGTTAAAAGAAGAACAAGATAATTTATATTACTTCCTTTAACTTCTTCCCAGTGACCTAGGACATGTAAGGTCAGAGTTAAGCATTCAGCTGAACATATGTATAATATTCAGGAAAAACTAAAATATAAGGATTGGCTTGGCATGGGGCTCTTGTGTTAACTCTACTCAAAAGTGATCTCAAGACAAAAGTCACATTGTGTTAATGTTATAGGATCAGTGTTTAGTTGAACCACTCTAGCAGAGACCACTGATTACTGAGCTAATTTCAGATTCTCTTCTTCTTCTGGGTGTGCATCTAGACTACATTTCATAGTCTCCTTTGCAATGGCTCCTTAGCAGTGGCTGCGTAACTGAGAGCCGCCAATGGAAAGGGAAAAGTGTTATGTACAGTTTCCAGGTATAATGCTTACAAATCTTTTAGATGCGTCTCTGTGTTCCTTTCCCTACATAGCTGGTCAAAATGCAGAAAACCTCGAAAGACACATGATGAAGATATCAGAGTCTCTATCTGCCTGGACTCCTTCTTCCCCCAGATGACAGTGTGTAAGTGAACCTCCTAAAGCCATTCATTCATCTACCCACCACTATGACTCATCAACATATCTTCTCTTGGAGCTATTTTATAACATTGGTTGGCCTACATTAACAAACAAGACTTCATCATACTTATTAAACTATACTAAAAGCTAATAATTTCCCCATGCTTTGGGCTCAGCCTCTGTAGCCCATTAATGTCTTCCTTATCACTTTTGGCACTTCTATTCTATGGCTTTCTGTTCCTGGACATGTTTCCCTAGCCCCAGAGAAGAGATTTCATAGCCTTCTAAGCTTTTTGGTTTTGAGTTTCCAAAGCAGGGAACAAATTAACCTTATGAACTGTTACTTGAGCCAATGCCAGGAGAACTTTATCATCATAGGTCCTCCAAAAGGCCTGCCCTTGGCCCTGAATGCATTCCTCTATCTGTTTTGCTTTCCTGAGCAATCTTTGGCAAGAATTTTCATATACTCCAGGTGTAAATAGTGTTTCGTCTCTGTTATCGACAAACTAAGACCTGCCTTGGCACATAGTAGGCACTCAATAAATATTTCTCCTATATTATCTATCCTTTAGGCCTTTGAGAGGATTGGGCTAGAATCTCAATGCTGTAACTTTGCATATCGGAATAACATTATGCTCAAAGTAAAACTAACAAGCAAAATACCTAAATGCACTGCTGCCTTACCAAACGGAAGTCCAAAGTCAATTTGATTCTTTCTTAATCAAGCAGAAAAATCCCATAGAGGAAATTCAGAAGGTTCGTAGGATGTCCTCATGTCTTAGTACGATAAAGTGGGCCCAGACACACGGCCGTTTTTTTAGCACATATATGGAATACAAGCTGTATGATATCTTGAGTGTGCCCAAATTGGTTTGTCTGAAAGCAGCAAGAACGCCTTAGCTTGTGCTTGCTCTCCTTCAAGTAAATCAAAAGAAATATGACCGCTTGCCCTTGCCTAATTCCAAGTGAGTGAAGGACACAATAAGATATCAAAATATTATCTAAAAGCATAATAGACATATAAGGCATTAGCATGCATCTTCATTGTCTGAATCCCGCATCGTTACTGTGAATGTTTACATTTATGTATTTTCCTACGGAAGGGTGTTGCTTTGTTTCCATGGCTCTGTGTGCTATCCCTCCCCTTGAATTTAGTTATTTGTTGGCAACCAAAGAGGCCCCTCAGCTGAAAGCAACAGCAATTACGCAGCTAGTTCTCGTTTCTCCAGTGCTTTGTGAGCACACAAAGCTGGACCTTGGAATCAACTTTGACGACACGTTCCTTTTCTTTCCCGACTCCACAATCCCTCCGAATGTATTCAGAATATAAAGAGTCTAATCATTAGCACTTTTTTTCTTTTCAGGGATTTAAAATACCTACAAGCTGAAGTGGTGTCTATAGAGAATGGTCCCTCTCTACTGCTACTCTTATAGTTTATTCTTTCTCAAAAGAGAGAACCAATTTGCCCGAATCTGTCACCATTTCACCAAATAAATCCAATACCATCCAATCAATATAACCCTCTCTTGAGCAAACAAAAGAGAAATGGGACTCATGAAAGAAATTTGTTGGCATTTACATCCATTGCCATACTTTTCAGTAGCTGCTCACCTAATCTATTCACTCAGCAGCATACTCAGATACTAAAATTTTTGTATTAAGATGCACAATCAAATCATAGGTCAAAACAGTAAGCTTTTTACAATGTAACAGCATTTCAGGAGGAAATGTGGTTGTGTGAAGGGATTCACCATGTTGCAGAAACAAATGGGATGGAGTGGCCTCATATATTACATCATCAGAGAACAAGAGTTTGCAACACGTGTCAGACTCTCTTATCTGATAGTTCCATCAAATAAAATCATATATGCATTATACTATATGTCAGTGGTGCACAATACAAGCATAACATAAGCCACGTATGTAATGTTACATTTTTACTAGTCACAACAAAAAATTTAAAAAGCAGGTGAAATTAATTTCAATACTATATTTTACCCAATAGATTAGAAATACAAATATTTCAACATGTACTCAATATTGTTACTTTCTTTAATGAGCCATTTTACATTCTTTTATTCTACTAAAGCTTTTTTTTTTTTTTTTTTTTTTTGAGACAAGGTCTCACTGTCACCCAGGCTGGAGTGCAGTGGTGCTATGACAGCTTACTGCAGCTTTGATCTTTGGGGTTCAAGTGATCCTCCCCACTCAGCCTCCTGAGTAGCTGGGACTACAGGCATGCACCACCATGCTTGGCTAATCTCTTATTCCTACCAAGTCTTCAAAAACCTTTTGTGAATTTAACAAGTGCACACATCCATTTGGACTGGCCATATTGCAAGTGCTAATGGCCACATGTGGCTAGTGGCTACCATATTGCACAGCCAAGCTCTGTGCACTTTAGTTAATGTTTTGGCACATAAATGTCATGTATGGCCTTACTGGAATGTTACCCACTATGATTTAACCCTTTACTCAGCTCTGTTCACAATCAGAGCTCAGAATTCTGAATTCAACACATATTCATTGTATATAATGTTCCAGGCAGTCTTCTAGGGGCAAAGGAATGGACAAAGCAAAGTTTCCATCCATGATAGAGCAACACATCTAGAGAGCATGTTTAACTCTTAGTGAGCATAAAGGCATAGTGAGTCCAAACATCATTTATCCTGAGAAGTCCGCTTTGATTCCTCGATAGGACCAGTTGCTCCATCATACATATCCTTTCACAGCACACACTCTTACTTCATAGGATTTTTTCCTAGCTTAAATTATGTGCTCAATATCTAACTTCCTTGAATGGCAAGCTAGATGTATGTAAAGAGACAATATATCTTAATAAATAAATGTAGCATCCCCAAACCTACCCAGTACAGTCAGTGCCTGGCACAGAGTGGATGGATAAAAATACTTGTCGAATATAAAGACAGAATGAGAGAAGTAAGGAGGAGGTGAGAGACAGAGGGAGGAAGAAAAGAACGACAGAAAGAAGAAAAAGAAAAAAATGTGCAGTGGTGAAAGGTGAGATGACACTCGGTAAATGTCAGGGATGTTCATTAGCTAAATGGCATAGCCAGCTGCCATAATTTACCACTCCCTTCCTTATTTATATGCAGCCTTTGCTGAATTCTTCCACGCTCAATAGAATTGGTACTTCATATCTTGTATTTCATTTGCTCTTTTCCTGGATTTACTTCAACAATGTTTCAATTTGAACATGACCAAAGATATGGATGAAGGGGCTACATATTTTATAGGTACTCCAGTAAATTTGGAAAACTCTTCTATCTAGCTTTGAATGTGTATCATACACATTCAAAAGATGATGGCTGGGTTTTCCCACTGTCATCTTGCCAAAAATTGACAAGGTGGGTATAAACTGCCCACACGTAGCAATAATTACAGAGATACACAGATATTTCTCTTGTATTGGCCTATTCAGTCTTTACTGATTTGCAGACAATAAATTAGTGGAGAATCAGAAATTCTTTTGGGGACCTGCAGTTTTGTTTTCGTTTTTCATTTGTTCTAGCACACATTGTATATACAAATTGAAGATTTTCAAGCATTTTCAATTTCTAGTTATGTTTCAAGAACTTTGAAATGTTACATATATCTGTATAACATTTCAAACATATATGTTTATATATGTATATATGTTTACATATATACATAAATATATTTTATGTATATAAACATATATACATATATATGGCTTTTGAATATATACATAAAATATACAAATATATATGGCTTTTGAATCTCTTTCCTCCAAAATCCATAATTTACTAATTCTTTCATTTATTTGATGACTCTGTGGATTCAGCTAAGTCCTCCAATGCTGAAATTGTTTGCAGCTCCGCTTTGCCACCCCACCACTGACACACACACAGCATCAATTCTGGCTTATCGACCCTGATCTTCATGAAAAGGCATGGAAACCCCCAGGGGATGTTCAGCTTCTTCCTCTAGGGAAGTCAGGAGTTTTCAAAGTGTAGTCTAGGTATCAGCAGCATGGACATCACCTGGGAACTTGTTAGCAATACAGATTCTCAGGACCTCTCCAGACGTGCTGAATCAGAGAATCTGGGGGCGGGGCCTGCAATCTGCGTTTCATGGAGCCCTCTATGGGATTCTGAACACACAGTGGAGTTTGAGAACCACTGCCCTTAGTCAGAATCAACATAATGTGC
Organism: Saimiri boliviensis; assembly: GCF_048565385.1. Classification (NCBI taxonomy): domain Eukaryota; kingdom Metazoa; phylum Chordata; class Mammalia; order Primates; family Cebidae; genus Saimiri; species Saimiri boliviensis. The sequence continues at coordinate 15,984,379 of NC_133468.1, forward strand.
ACTCACATTCGGAAGCTCAATACGGTTTCATAATACAGAAAAATATTTAGAGAGCACGCTTAAATCTTAGAATAATAAAAGGATACATATAAATGAAAATCAAATTTACAAATACTGGAACAAGTATGAAACAAAAAGAACTCTTAGAGCAAAAATCTGTCAAATTTCATTGTGAAGGGGAAAATAAGTCACTGGTGCTATTTTAAAATCTACAACATTTCTGAAGTGAAATTCCAAGTTGTCTTTCAGTTTTTGTTTACAGTATTTTTAGAGCTCCCTCTGCATGCTATGTTTTCTTTTAGACATACTGCCAACTTTTTGTATCTGTCATCTGGTTTTGAAAATGAGGTTTCTCATAATTTTTTAAGCATTTCACCATTTCAGTTGTCACACTAATGCTTGGTACATCTGGAAGTTCCTGTGATAGGATGGATTTAGAGCCGACATTTAGAAGCGTATCAAATAATTACCAATATTTAATTTCATGTTCCTTCAGAAAAAAAAAAAAATCCATTAGAGGTTCTACAGCTCTTCTTCCATGCCATCCCCTAAATTAAATTTCATATTAAAAAGACTAGATTCAAGGATTTCTCAGGCTTCACATTTTCAAATTTAAATTCAAAAAAGCAGAAAGGAATGATGTAGAATGAAATGATTTATCCTAGAGGTTTGTTCTTTTTTAACTAGAAGATAAACTGAGATTCAGGAGGGGAGGAGAAGAGGCAGAGGAGGCAGGCTGGCACCCTCGTCTTATTTTGTTATGTGATTACATATTGCTTTGGGGTTTCTATTTTAAGCACCAATCATTTATTTTTTTTCCTCCAACACAAATGTGTTCTTGATGACTGGGATATTGTTTTAATTATTTTTAATAAAGCTGATTTGACAGCCTAAACTTTGATGATGTTTCTCCAAAAGGCTCCAATATTAAACAAAAGTATCCTCCCATTTCAAAACTGCAATATGACTTCAGAAAGTTAATTAATGTCACCTTCAGAAGAATCAGGCTGTGAAACCTGTTTGGGATGGTAGCAAAGAGCGCGAACTCAAGAGTCAAACTGCTTAGGTATGAATTCAGCCCTGTCACTTACTTGCTGGATGACCTTGAGGAATTTCTTAAGCTCTGTGTATCTGAGCTATCTCATCTATAGAAAGTGCATCAGAATTCATTTAGCTCTTGCATTGTTTTTTTGGGAGGATCAAATAAGGCAATGCTTGTAAAGGGTCTCGAGTGGAGCTTAATATATAGTATTAAGTATTTATTGATATCCTTTTATTGATAATATTTTAGTAACTGGTTCATCTCTGAAATTATGCTTTATTCAATCACTTAAATTACAGACAAGTATTTTAATACATTCTATGCTATAAACTTGTCAAAATGAATGATGAGGTGATGATGGGACAGGTAAGTGGGCAAGGTGATGTTAGTAGGGGAGCTTTCATGGGAAGCTGGGCTCATGGAGCTCCACATTCCCCACAATTGGCCATTCCTAACCACAAGTGCCCTCCACCTCCTCCTCCCTTTCATGTCCCATACCAACCAACATAAACTACCCCTCATGTACAAACACAGGGACAAGCAGAAGTATTCACACTATTCATGTATCTGTGGGCAGCAGCCAGCTCCCCATCAACTACTGCAAAAGCTTGCCCTTGCTTTGTTCAAGGCACAAAAGAATTTTAAGACACGATTAAGCATCAGGTCAACGTTGTCATTACATCTTCTAAATTTTTCCTTTAAAATATATAGATATTTAGATAAATATTTGATATAATAATATAGAAATATACAATAACAAGTATTAGGGTATGTAACTATAGACATAACATATACATATATATTCCTTTATAACATACATATATACAGATATATATATATATATATATATGTAATTTATAAAAACAGAGAGTGCTCATTGTAGAAAACATTTTGCATAGGTATATGATATCTGTGGCTATTTGATGTACATGTAGTAATACATGCACACACGCACACACACATAAACATACACAAATGCGGTAGCCCACTAAACCTATTCATTTGGGTTTACAGAGGTAGCAGTGATAACCTCTCTTCTTCTTAGTCCCAAACTGATTAAAAAGCAGCCAAAAGCTGCAGAGTATTAATTGGGAAAGTCTCTGTTCCTATTCTTCTCTTGCCACAGAAAGGGTGAAATTTCCATCCCCAGATGAGAAAGACACAGGAACTAGTTCCGCCCCTTTCCAACCCATTGGTTATTCACTCCCAAGAGAGGAGGAGTAACTCATCTCATGGGTAGAAATGGGAAAAGGAAATGAACAGGGGAAGCCTTCTCTCCCGCCATGGCATAGAGGTTGGCATTACCTGTGTCTACCCGTAACTGAGTGTTCCAGTTTAGTGGGATTGGGTGAAGTTCAAGGGCTGACAAAGAATATTAGGAAGCTGCTGTTTTGATCTCCAGTATCTGTCTCTCTGTGTCTCTCTCTCTGCCAGTTTCTACATCTAGTTAGAAAGGAAGTAGGGATATTCTTTCCTCCTTTGTATGTTATTTGTAAGACCCAAATTACTATTCTATAATTTGCTGTTGTCCCTGAAGATACTGAGAATACTTCCACTGACATTAAATATCCTTTCTTCTACAACATCATTTTTAATGGTCATTCAGCATTTCCATTGTTTCATGTTCTAAAAGTTATTGAACCACTCTCCTATACTCAATAATCAGGTTTTTGAAAAACTATTGTTAGTGTAAATAATACAAACAGCATTCTCTGTATACTGTTCTGTTCATTTCCAGAGGATACATTTCTTAAAAAAATAAAAAATAAAAGGCTGGCTGCATCAACACACATACACATTTGAAATATATATATATATATATATATATATATATATATATACTTTGAAGTTGTCATCCAGAAAGTTTGTGTCATATCTGCCTCCCCCAGAAGTAAATGAGAACACCTGCTACCTGGTACCCTTCCTAGATTTAAGGAATGGAACTGAAATACTATGCCACATTTTCTTTACTATGATTTTATACACTTCAGCTACTGGGAAGGTACAAGCACTCTTTGTTTGGGAGGCAGTTTCTTTGCCGTTTGCCCAAGTGTGAAATGCCGTATTTCCTTAAGTCAAGTTACCTACTCTCTTGACATTACAAATATTAGCATTTTAAAACCTGTTTTGAAATTAAGACGAAAGCAAACATCACTGCTAATGTACATTTGAGGGAGGAGGGGAAAGAAACCATGGAAACCAGCAGAGGAATTAAAATGGCAACTAAGAATTAGACACCGGAATAGAACCAGCAATGGGCCAGATGAGGATTATAATTGGAACCAATTTGACAGGAATTATAAGGTGTTCCTTTGCATTTTTCCCTTAAAAAAATTTTTTTTTTGTTGGTCACGCTTTGAGGAAGCCGTGATAAATCTTACTTTCACTACACTTTTGCTCCTCATAAAACTCCTTGAAAATACCACGGGCTGTTGCAACTATACACAAACACAGCTCGTTTAGGCCACAGGATGGCACTCTGGGTGCATGCAATTGGTGAAGTGCCACACTCCCCCTAGAAATAAGGTTCTCTGTCCCTTGGGAGACTGAGAGACACCACTCACAGCCCCACTAAAAGCCCAGCACCTATCCCTCGGAGGTTACAGTGACTAACGTTGTATCCACTCAGAATGCCCCGGGCTTCTCTCAGATGTGTTTCTCTCCACATGTCAAACACTGGCAAAGCTCTCCCTAGAACACCTGGCCTATTGGCCTCCTCACTTCCTTGGAGGCTACACGTATGGAAAGCTACAAATATTTCTGCTGCTTCAGGAATACAGCTCCGTTCCAGGGACAAATACATCAGGAAATGCAGCCATTCAACTGCTTGTAGCTCACACGGTGAAACTGCATTTTCCCATTGTTGATACTTCCAAATACTCAAAATACCAGCCCTGTTTTTCTTGAAATATAATTAATATTCCACTGTGTGGGAGTTAGGTTAACATGTGTTAAATGAAGTGGTATGTACATTACACAGAAACATTGTTTTTTCCACGTTTGGACAGTTGAGTTTGTCACTATTATTATAGTTATTATCATTATTATAATTTGCCATTAAAATGTGATGAAAAAAGAAAAAATATCTTTAATCTTAAATGGGAAGGCCTCGGATGTAATCATCATAACATTAAACTAACACATAAAAGATGACATAAGTTCTTAGCTAAACAAGGTACACTTGACTTAATCTTTAGTAAACCGCAAATAATAGTTGAAAAGGTTTAGATTAAAATCACAGCAAGGATTTTCACTCGCAGAAAGCAAGAAGAAGAATTTCCCAGGCAAGGGCATGGGGCAACATGAACCCCTGTCAAAGAGTTTCTGGAAAATAATTCCATATATGAAGTATGACAAAATAATGGAAAGCCTCAAAGGCCAATCTAAGGCTTTAGACTTGTCCTAGACACAGAACGAAGGAATTAAGCAGAGATACTGTGTGAAGGAGGCACTATTTTGAGGTCAGTTGGATATCAATGCAGACAAAACTGGCTCAGGGAGAAGGTAAGTGGAGAGGAGAAAGGACAGAATCATGGAGATGTGTTAGGAGGATGTTAGAGCTGATTAATATCACAAGATCTCAAAAAAGGGTGGGGCAGAGGAAATGGAAAAAAATCTGTAGTTTAGAGGGATACTGAAAGAAATATGGCCTGCCCAGAGGAGGTGACTGAGTGAACCCAGCAATGCAGACTTCAAAATCACAGCTGTAGATATCCTAGCATTTGAACACAGCCTCACAGCCCGTCAGCTCACTACAACAATTCTTTGAGCTCATCTCCAAGGACTCATTTTTTTTTTTTCTTTTTTCCCATGGCTCCCACCAATCATCACTTGATTTTCTTGCTCCACCAGAATAATGTCCTTTGGAAATATCCTCAGTTCCCATGACCCTCAATTCCCAGGGTAAAACCCTGCAGGAACCTGAGCAGCCATCAGACTCCACTCACCCTCAGACTACATCAATGAGGATAAACAGTGATACGGGTTATCCAACCAGACAAAAGAGTGTAGATGTCATTCACAACACATGGCCTTAAATTTCCCAGAAATTTAACTACCTTTCTTCCTTATGTTTCGTCTCTAGTCTCAGCAACACCAGCCCCTCCTTACTTTCATCTGATAATCTTGGCTTATTCTCTTTAGGAATCTCTAGAGGCTGTAAAATGGGAATTTGATCCCAAATCTAGATACCTGTTGTGTCTACACCCATCTTTTCCTACTCTTTTATTTCAATGGAAAAAGAAAAAACTCAACATGTCCCGGCTTCTGTTAAATGTCAGACCATTTACATATGCACAGAATCTGAGCCTTACTCCTTTTGAAAGATTCTATTTTGCATTTCTGGCCAACTATTCTATAATTTATATTTTTCCTTTATACACAAACATAATCTAGTCCAGTTGACCACTGAACAGCTTGGGAGTTAGTGACGCCATGAAGTTGAAAATTTGTGTATTACTTTTGACTACCCAGAAACTTAACTACAAATAGCCTACTGTTGACTGGAAGCCTTGCCGGTAACAGAGTTGAAGACATATTTTGTATGTTATATATATTACATGCTGTGTTCTTATAATAAATTAAGCAAGAGAAAATAAAATGTCCTTAGGAAATCATAAAGAAGAGAAAGTATATTTACTATTCATTAAGTGGAAGTGGATTATCATAAAGATCTTTATCTTCATCATCTTCTCATTGAGTAAGTGGAAGAGGAGGAAGGGGAGGGGTTGGTCTTGCTGTCTTAGGGGCAGCAGAGGAGGAAGAACATCCAGGTATAAATAAACCCATGCAGTTCAAACCCATGTTGTTCAAAGGTCAACTGTATATGCCATTTATTTCATCATCAAAGGTTAATCAGTATTTACAATATGTCAGGAGTTTTTCTAAGAGTCAGGGCTACATCAGTTAGAAAACCTAAATAGGACTGAGCACGGTGGCTCACACCTGTAATCCCAGCACTTTGGGAGGCTGAGGTGGATGGATCTGGATCACAAGGTCAAGAGATTGAGACCATCTTGGCCAATATGATAAAACCCCATTTCTACTAAGATTACAAAAATTAGATGGGCATGGTGGTGCACACCTGTAATCCCAGCAACTCAGGAGGCTGAGGCAGGAGAATTGCTTGAACTTGTGAGGCGGGGGTTTCAGTGAGCCAAGATCGCACTCTTGAACTCTAGCCTGAGTGACAAGAGAGAAACTCCGTCTGAAAAAAAATAAAAAAAAGAAAAGAAGAAAAGAAAGGAAAAGAGAAAAGAAGTAAAAAGAAAGAAAGAGAAAACCTAAACAAAAAAATAAGCAAAGCAGAAAAAAATCCTGGCCCTTAATGTAGTTCTAGACTGCATAGGTGAGAATTTTAGCCTCATCTCAATACAAACAAAAAATAGAAATAAACAATCTACTTCCATTATGACACAATCTTTCTCAGCTATCAACCATTACTCCACTCCACTTCATAGAAAAACATTTTCAAAGAGTTGTGTACATATCATGTCTCCACTTTGTCATCTTGCAATCATTTTTGAAACCACTCCGATGTTGCTTCTGTTCCATTGCTCTGCTAAAACTACTCCAGCTCAGGTCTCAAAAGATACCCATGTTGCCAAATCCAACAACTGCTCTTCAGTTCTCATCTCATTCAACCCCTTGGCAACACTGAACCATGTCATCAATCCTTTCTTTGTGAAGCACCCTTCTCTTGAGTTGTGTTATACCACACTCTTACTGGAATCCTTTCAGTTCCTTGATTAGATCGTACGTGTGATTCTCAGTGTGCAATGTTCATCCCCTCTCTTTGCCTGTCCGCCTCTCTGCTTTCATCTACTCTTCAGGACTTAGCTTAAGTGTGACTTCTTCAAAGGACTCTTTCCTATCCACCCAATTTAATAGGAACTTCATTTTGACTCCATCTTTCACGTTACCCCGTATAATGCTTCCAGAGCATTTGCCAGAATTTCTAACCCTGTAAGTATTTGCAAGTTTGTTTAGTGTTTGTAAGGAACAAGACTCATTTTTTTCTATTATTACATGCTGTATTTTTTTTCACTTCTAACCTGCCTGACTATGCTGTATCTACAATTATATACCTAGTGCCCGGCGCATAGTACAGGCTCCATAAATGGTAGCTGAATGAATGAACTAGGCATTTTGCTTGCTATATTGTACCAGGTTTGGGGTATGAATGAGGCAGGATCAAAAGTAATGATTTGTTTTATGGGGTGGATAATAAGGAAAACGTAAATGTAATTTACAGTGCAGGAAAATTTGGAATTGGACTTGCTCTAAGAGGAAAAGTGGTAATCTATTTTGGGAACATTAGTTCTGAGCTGTCCCTAGAACATTTAGAGAAAAGATATAACACAATGGTGGAGATAGGTTTTTATAGACACTGTGGCTACTCTTCACCATCTACCCTACCTGTTTCCCATTTTGTGGACGAGGAATTGGCTCAGGTACAGACATGAGGCTCAGCCCGGTGCAAGGAGACATGAGGAAAGGGTTTCTTAAGACATTCGGGAAACTTTTCTTGTTCTGAGAACAAAAGAAGAGGTGCATCCTTTCTCTTGCTGACCATGAAGAAGGCAGCACATATTCCTGGTTGCTGCTGTCCACTAGTTCACGCACTGCCAAAGTAAAGCCATGCACAGGACAAGGCCAGCGCATGGACAGAAAAACCAAAACGTGAAAAGACTTTGGGAAAGGACCCGGTTGCCCTGTGAAATTATAGATGGCTGGGTCAACGCACCCTGAAGTTCCCTAACTCTGCTCTTCTCCATTATCAGCCAATAAATCTATTAATTGGCTACTCAGAGTTGGGCTGTCTGTTTTCGTATTCCTCTAAGTGGAAACCTTTTTAACTTAACGGATACATATGAGGCAAAAGATGGGCAGGGTGAGTGGAATTAAAACCAAAACAATGAAAAAGCTCACTGAAGGAGTTCTATCATTAAAAAGAAATGGGGGAAAAACTCGCTGAAGGAGTTCTATCATTAAAAAGAAATAAAACAAAAACAACAGGTGAGCAAATATTAGCTCTAAAGGAATGGTTAAGAGCAAGAATCAGTATAAATAGGGACAAATAGGGCAAATAAAGGCCACCTACCAAAGCCACTTTGTTGTGTACTTCTGTTCTTTAGAGGAGTGATACTGCTCATATTTTTTAGTCATGTCAGCACAGGAATACTTAAGGGAAGCCCCGGTATCAGAAAATACAAGCTCATGAAAAAGTATTTTTAAGGAAAACTCAGTAACATCTCAGTAAACAATATTTAAAAAGGCAGCGCACGGTGGCTCATGCCTGTAATTCCAGCACTTTGGGAAGCCAAGGTGGGTGGATCACCTTAGATCAGGAGCTCAAGACCAACCTGACCAACATGGAGAAACCCCATCTCTACTAAAAATATAAAAAATAAGCTGGGAATGGTGGTGCATGCCTGTGATCCCTGCTACTCAAGAGGCTGAGGCAAGAGAATTGCTTGAACCTGAGAGGCGGTGGTTCAAGAGATCATGCCTTCACACTCCAGTCTGGGCAATAAGAGTGAAACTCCAGCTCAAAAAAAATTATACATACATATATATATATATATATATATATATATATATAATTTTTTGAGGCTATATCTATAGACATATATATATATATGTCTATTAATTTATCCATGATAAATATAATTTTAAATGTATTTCTCAAATGTTTCTTTGTTTATTGAGAGATGTTCCTTATTTTAGGCACTGTTCTAGTACTGACTACAAGCAAACACATCTGCTTTTAAATTATCCACAGACTACTGGTGGGGGAGGAAGGCTAGTAAAATGTACCTCACTGGTGTGATTCATTCTGGGATAAAGGTAAGTATCAAGTACCGGCACTATGGTGACCATATAATCCAATGTTAATGGAGGTGGACAATTGAGGTGTATGGGCTATGTTACGTGTCGTGAAGGAAACAGTGCCTGAACTGCTAATGAAGAATGGGGGTAGTCAGGAAAAGGAGAAAACATATTCTTGAAAGAAAGAACAGACCCAGAGAAAGGAAGAATGTATAAACATAGCAATGTAGTGGGAGTGTGATTCTTGTGTCCTGAACTGTATTGATGGCTCTCTGAAACTAGTTGGTCTGAAATAATGTCTCATCAGCCTACAGAAGGTCAAATCAACACAGTCTAAATTAGGACCTAAATGAAAAGTGTCTATTAGCCATGGCATTCAACATTATGACTTATGGTTAGATAAATGAACATGACAAGGTACTCTTCAAAGAGACCTTGGAGAGACCAGATCTTTCTATAGTGATTTTTAAAAACAAGTGAATCAAACTGTTGTTTGAGGGGATTAATTTCACCTGCTGATACAAAGACCTATAGACCCAGCCACAGAAGGATGTTGCTCTATTTATGAACCCAGTATGCAAATATTACTATCTAATCATATTTTATACACCTCAATACAATTCACAATGGGTTCCAGAAAAGGCTTCTCTCTCAAGCAATATCTGATCATATGCAAATGGCTTAAGTTTCTTATTTTCTAAAAGAAAACCCAAAGCAACTTTAATCTATGACCAAGAGCCTCTCTTCCTGATCAGTGAAGTAAGAGTCCACACAAATTGACAATTTCTTACTCTTCACAGGCTTCTAATATGTTGATTAAAGCAATCAGCTATGTCCCATTTCTTTCTATTTTATTTGCTCTCTTTCTTGCACCTTCTATCTTAAGAAGGACAGAAGGCCAACTTATCTGGTCATTTCACAGAAGAATGTATACGTTTAAAAGCACATCTGGAAAAAAAAATTAAAAAAAAAAAACACATCTGCTTTGTGCATACAAACATGGGTAGAACCTAACAGGTTACTCCTGCAAATCTCAGAGGCTATAGAACTCATGACATCCCTCAATACCTAATTCTTGTCATCAGCATATTCTGACTTTGAGAAAACTCTCTCTTAGGTCTAATCTAAGCCCGTCTTCATGGAGAATGAATTAATTTAGTTCCATTGAAGCAGGAAATAGTCTGTGGCAAGATTTGGGGCTTGATAACGAGTTCCTTAGCCTCAAAATATCTCTTACACTGATATTTCATAAGACCTCAGATCTATTGATTATATCATACATTACCTCATAATGGCTAAATAATAAAAATGTGATAGCCTAATGTTTATCATTTAATTTAAAAAATGTATTGAAAGAGTTCATAAGAATCATTTAGACATAAATTTTATTTGTATAACCCTCTATGGAAAACATAAACAGAATACATTGCTAAACGTTCTTCGTATTGGAAATCCAGCTCTTCAGAATCATTATTTTTGACTCAGAGTCATTAATGTCTATACATTCCATACATTCTGAGCTGGAGAGTTGGTGATGCAGCACTTCTTAAAATAGCGTTTGTTTGCCGGGCACGGTGGCTCAAGCCTGTAATCCCAGCACTTTGGGAGGCCGAGGCGGGTGGATCACAAGGTCGAGAGATCGAGACCAACCTGGTCAACATGGTGAAACCCCGTCTCTACTAAAAATACAAAAAATTAGCTGGGCATGGTGGCACGTGCCTGTAATCCCAGCTACTCAGGAGGCTGAGGCAGGAGAATTGCCTGAACCCAGGAGGCGGAGGTTGCGGTGAGCTGAGATGGCGCCATTGCACTCCAGCCTGGGTAACAAGAGCAAAACTCCGTCTCAAAAAAAAAAAAAAATAGTGTTTGTTCTCCTATCATCTTCGTGATTTTCCTCCAAGCTACTGACATTCATTCTGTATGTTGACACTGATGCTTTCTTGATCTTATGAGAAGGCTTAAATGGAAGATCATCAGATAAAAAGTAGAATAATATTCTTTCTTTTAAAGAACACTCTTTTAAATGTTCATTAAACATCACTGTTTCATATAAAAGCAAATGTCGTTTAAGTTTGACATACATTACCAATAATGCACATGTCTCCACAGAAGTTTCGACCAGGTTTGTACATATGTAGTCAATGGCAACTCTAATACAATGCTCTCTAGTCAAGAGTTATCGAATGTGAAGATCACCTCTTCCACAGATGTTGACATGGGAAAAATATATAATATGCCCTGAAATTGATGAAATATGAATATTCTAAATGCAAGACATTAATCAATTTATGTTTTATTCATCCAGTCACTAAAAGTTGTATGACTCTGAGTGCTTACCATGTGTCAGACACTTGGATAAGGGTCATGAAACAATGAAAGAGACGAACTGGTTTCTCCAGCCACAGACATACAGGTGTGCGGATTAAAATTACATACTGTTGCCGAGTTTATGGCTTGATAGAAAACAGGAGTTCTTAGTGCCTTACAAGATATCTGTTGATTCGGAAAATCCCCAGGAATTGCAAGAGAAACTTTTGATATTCTGCCAAGATGCCATCTGTATCTAAAAGGAGGTGTTTCTGGAAATAAATATAGACATTCACCTTGGATAACGTTTACTTAGCAAAAAGAAAGAACCGACACAAACTAAGTGAAACAAGACTTCCTTGTTTCCAGATTGGAAAATATAAAAGAGGTATAGAAGTAGCTACAGGCTGAGTGGAAGAAACGTGGCCACCAGCCAGAGGTATGGAAAAGAACAAAAAGCAAGAATATACTCTTGTTAGATCTTTGCTTCTCTTTGACATTGCGAATGTTCTTCTGACTCCCACGAGCTTCCAAATTCCATAACTTGCTAGCCTAGATCTAGCGTATGGACCACTCAATTCTCACCTTATGTACATTCCTGGATTTACCTCTCCTGCTTTCTTCCCTGTGGATCACATCTTTTATCAAGGTATCATCAATGAACCATTTGAAGGATCTAGAAGACTTCTAAGATGTAAACTAATCATAAGGTTGCTTTAGAAACAGAAAAAAGTTGGACCTAGAGACAAAATGTTGTCTAAGAACACTCAGCTTTCTTCCTGTTATCCATTCTCTGCTGACACTGGAGCCACTCAAGGATCACACCTTTGGTGACTTTCAGCTCTTAATTCATGATCAGAATCACTTTCGCAGAAGTTCCTTCAAGCTGGCTACATTTTCTTGTTTATACTAGAAATGACAGTAGCTGCCCAAGGAAGAAGTAACTTCTATAAATTGTGGTTTTTTGAGTTGAGCAGCTTAAAATACATGCACATACACACACAGAGACATGTACGAGTCCTATATATTCAAGCACTATGCTGGGATTAAGTGCATGAAACATAAAATCATTACTCTTCTTAGAGCTCCCATGGCTCATTTAGACAGGAAGTCAGGCCAAAAGTTCACGCAAGAAAGGAGGTGTAGACAAGGTCAGAACAGTGATTCCTTTACTGATGAGAGTCAAAGATGATTTGGGAAAGGAGGTGCTGCCTGAGTAGAGATTTGAAAATAATTGGGAATTTGTGAGGTAGGAGGAAGGAAGGTTGGTAGAATGAACATCTACTAATTATTGCTTATCTAGCCATCCTTTCTCCTGCCTCTAATAAAAGAAAATTCAATGCCCTAAGAGACCTAATCTCGTCTGAGCTCTTTTTCCACAGAATTCATTCCACTGCTAACTCAGGGCCTTGTATGGAACTTGTGTCTCACTCATCAAAGTATCCCACTGATCTGATCACAGGATTGCTTTCATGATGGATGCAAGATTTAACATAAGCGAATGAGACTTGAATCTGGGACTTTTATTATAATGGTTGAGGAAAAGATGGTATCCTTTTCTGCTGGAGTTGCCCATAGGCTAGATGGTAGTTTAAAGAATTGGCAACCGTATTGTGACCATGAGGGAGAGCTGGTCTGAGAAAGGAGGCATGACAGAGGAAAGAAGAACGGAGAGATGGGGAGACTGTGATCAACACCTGAGAAAATTACTATAGCATTTGGACCCAACTGTGCCAAAAGATGTGATAAATTTACCCTAAACTTTCAGTTGTGTGAGTAAAAAAACATTTTTTTCTAAAAAAAAAAAGTCAGATTGAATTGTTTTCCATTGTCTGCAATTAAAGGACTTAATGTTTGTAGGGAGTTAAGCTGTGCATGTGAGAACACAAATTTTGGGGTGCAAGGGCCAGGTGTGGTGGCTCTCGCCTGTAATCCCAAAATTTTGGAAGGCCAAGGTGGGCAGATTACCTGAGGTCAGGAGTTTGAGACCAGCATGACAAATATGGTGAAGCCCCATCTCTACTAAAAGTACAAAAATTAGCTGGGCATGCTGGTGGGCACCTGTAATCCCAGCTACGCAGGAGGCTGAGGCAGAGAATTGCTTGAACCTGGGAGGTGGAGGTTGCAGTGAGCCAAGGATCGTGCCACTGCACTCCGGCCTGGGCAACAGCGCAAGACCCTGTCTCAAAAAAAAAAAAAAAAAAAAAAAAAAATTAAGGGAGCGAAAGGGCAATGCTACAGGCTGAATTATGTTACCCCAAATTATGTTTGAATTATGTTCATATGTAGAAGTCCTAGCCCCTGCTCATAAGAATGTGGATGTTTTTGGAGACAGGATCTTTAAAGTGGTAATTGACTTTAAATGAGACAATTAGAAGGGACTCTAATGCAATGTGGCTTGTGTCTTTATTTTTAAAAAGGAGATTAGAACACAGACAAGCACAGAGGGATTACCATGTGAAGACAGGGAGAAAAGGACAGCCATCTGCAAGTCAAAGAGAGAGACTTCCGAAGAAACCAACCCTGCTGACACTATAATCTTGGACATCTAGCTTCTGGAACTGCAAGGGAATTCATTCCTGCTGTTAAAGTTGCTTGCTTCATGGTACATTGTCATGGTCATCCTAGAGTACTAATATATGAGAAAAGAAACTAATATATCAGAGAAAAGATTGTCATGAATAAAGGAACGGGGGTGGCAAAATGGGTACATGGAGAAGCAGTCATACACTAGAAACCATAGAAACCTAGAAACCAGGGTAGAGAGGAACTAGCATAAAGTATGTTCAAATAGATACATAAAATGGAAGAGGGATATGTCATTTTCATCATATTTTTTTAATGTTTCATTCTCTGTCCATTATATATAATCTCTTTGTCCATGATGGAGGCGAACTACAATGCTTAGTTTTTAAACATCGTGACTCAAGTCTTCAAATTCCTATTTGTTTTGATATTAATCAGAGACCCACTTGTGCCAAATATAATCAACCTTTCCTGCTCTGTGTATGAAGTCATCCTCATTCACAAGAGCCCCACAGTTGTGATGGGCAGAGTCTGATAAAAGTCAGGCATTTTCAAGTTGGCCTCTTCAAGTAGCCTGGCTTCTAAGAAATGGGTTTTTGTTGATTTTTACTTCAAAATAGTATGTGGCTCTATTTTGCCTGTATACAGCAGAGTCCTGATGAAATAAAACACAGTCTGGCCATTAAACAATTACGACCAAAAAAAAAAAAATGCCTCAATTGTTAAACCTTCAAAACCTTCCAGCTTCAAGGACATATTCTCCACTGTTATAATGAAGTTCTTTAGCTCTGGCAGCTAGAGCGAAGAAGAGTAAAAAATGAAGGATGAGCCAAAAGCTAGAGGAAGAGAAAAAAAGAACTTCTGTTAGAAAAAGAATTTTTAAAAATTGGATTGTTTGCCCTTAGCCTGGGTATGAGGGCTCATTACTGAATAAATTCTTCATGTTTCATCTGGATACACAAAGCCAGAGCTAGAGATGGTAACTCGGGGGAAACAGTCTCCTACGTTATTTCTAGCTCTCCACTTATTAAAGTTAGACCAATGCTATTTTCTCTGTACTGAGTTTTATCAGAGACATTTTAAAGTGCTCTTTACTTGCTTGATGGAAAGCATCTGGGCATTGTTGAGTGTTTTCATGGATTTTTACCCATGCTCATAAAAAAACCATAAGGTTCTTCTTTTTTTTTCTTCCTTTTTTAAAGCACCATTTCACTTCAAGTTGTAATTGTTTTAATTTTCAAATCATTTTATGAATCCTGTTTTCCATATCAGCCTGTCATGCATACATTGAGAGTATTACAGAATTTAAAAAATTAGACATTATTCTCTCATACTCACTATGCTAGCTTTCAGTCTTGGCTGAAATATTTTTGTTGAGTCACTATAAAAACAACTCTTTCTAAATGGCTTTTACACTTACGGGAAAAATGAAATCAAGTGCTTTTCTTATCATATTAAGTGAATACATTATATGTTAACAAGCATTTTCTTATTTTTATAATGGAAAAATTGTTAAGCACAATTTCACTCTCCCTAATTGTAATAAAGCAGATTTGCTTTTAGACTGAAATACAATAAACTCTCTGCTAAACAGCAGTCAACTCAAGATGGGCTGAAACCTAGTGAAAATATTGAACCCCGTTATAAATGGATAGAATTTTATAGCTAGGTAAGGGCTTTTGCCCTTCCCCCCAAAAAATATATATATATTTATAACTTGTTTCCTGCTTGATAGTTTTAGACACTGAGCTATAATGAATTTTTTTAAAAAGAAGGGGATCAGTTATTTTTTCTAAAACCCCTAGTTTTACATACAATGATACGGGCTTCTATGTTAAAATAAAGTTTGAGTACATATGCATGAGCAGCTAGCCAGCGTCAGTTATATTTTAGAAAACGGACTTTTAGGAAAATATTTATCTAATTCCTACATAAACAGCAAGGTCAGACTTTGCATTCCACTTCCCCTATCAGGCCTCCAACCCAGAGCTCATAATAATAATTTCCCTCCACGAAACTCAGAGTATTTATTGTTGCTGCCACTGATTTGGCACTTAGCATATGCTACCTGGCATTGTTAATTATCTTTTTTATGTACATGTCCTGTCTGTCCAAGTAGCTGACTCTCCTTGACTGTAAGGGCAATATCTTAGAGCACTTTGTATCTCTAGCACAGAGCAAATTGCTTTGGTAGAGTAGGTTTTAACATATGTTTTTGGGTAATGGTGGTGATGATGCAATAAAGGACAGCCATTATTCACTTTACTCTGTGACACTAAGGCAACTTGAAAATTCTCTGTTGTAACCTGACATAGAGCTTTGCATATAATAGGAACTCAGCACATGTTTGGTCGATTTTAAGCGCTTTTTTTTCTGTTTGTAT
This sequence comes from Saimiri boliviensis, assembly GCF_048565385.1. Lineage (NCBI taxonomy): Eukaryota > Metazoa > Chordata > Mammalia > Primates > Cebidae > Saimiri > Saimiri boliviensis. The sequence goes on from NC_133468.1 coordinate 16,000,467, forward strand.
TAGTCTATTCTCACATTGCTATGATGAAATGCCTGAGACTCAGTAAATAAAAAAAAGAGGTTTAGGCCAGGTGTGGTGGTTCATGCTTGTAATCCCAGCACTTGGGGAGGCCGCGGCAGTTGGATCATGAGGTCAGGAGTTTGAGACCAGCCTGGCCAACATGGTGAAACCTCGTTGCTACTAAAAATACAAAATTTAGCTGTGCACTGTAATGTCAGCTATTTGGGAGCTGAAGCAGGAGAACTGAGTGAACCCAGTAGGTGGAAGCTGTAGTGAGCCAAGATCATGCCACTGCACTCCAACCTGGGTGACAGAGTGAGACTCTGACTCAGAAAAAAAGAAAAAGAAGAAAAAAGGTTTAATGGACTCAGCTGCTAGCTGTGTCCACAGTCTAGCATTTAGTGTTGCAGCTTTTCCAGGTATACAGTGCAAGCTGTTGGTAGACCTACCATTCTGGGGTCTGGAAGACCATCGCCCTTTTCTCATAGCTCTACTATGCAATACCACAGTGGGGATGCTGTGTGGGGGCTCTGAACCTATATTTCCCTTCTGCACTACCCTAGCAGAGGTTTTCCATGAGTGCTCCACCCCTGCAGCAAAGTTCTGCCTGGACATCCAGGCCTTTCCATATATCCTCTGAAATCTAGGTGGAGGTTCCCAAACCTCAATTATTTACTTCCGTGTAAACACAGGCCTAATGCCACATGCAAGCCACCAATACTTGGGGGCTTGAATCCTCTGAAGTAATTGCCTGAGCTGTACATTGGCCCCTGTAAGCCACGACTGGGATGCAGAGTACCAAGTCTCAAGAATGCACAAAGCAGCAAGGCCATGGGCCTGGCCCACAAAACCATTGTTTCCTACTTGGGCTCTAGGCCTATGAAGGGAAGGGCTTCTGTGAAGGTCTCTAACATGCCCTGGATATATTTTCCCCATTGTCTTGACAATTAACATTTGGCTCCCCGTTACGTATGCAAATTTCTGCAACTGGCTTGAATTTTCCCTCAGAAAATGGGTTTTTCTTTCCTATTGCATTGTCAGGCTGCAATTCTTGAACTTTTATGTTCTGTTTCCCTTTTAAATATAAGTTCCAACTCCAGACCATATCCTTGTGAATACATAAAACTGAATTATTTTAAGAGGATCCAAGTCACATATTGAATGCTTTGCTGCATAGAAATTTCTTCTGCCAGATATTCTAAATCATTTCTCTCAAGTTCAAAGTTTCACACATCTCTAGGGGAGGAGCAAAATTCTGCTATTCTCTTTGTTAAAACATAGCAAGAGCTACTTTTATTCCAGTTCCCAACAAGTTCCTTGCCTCCATCTGAGATCATCTGAGCCTGGACTTCATTGTCCATATGACTAACAGCATTTTGGCCAAAGCTATTCAGCAAACCTCTAGGAAGTTCCAAATTCCCCACATCTTCCTGTCTTCTGAGCCCTCCACAGTGTTCCAACCTCTGCCTGTTAGCCAGTTCTAAAGTCGCTTCTGCATTTTTGTGTACCTTTGCTGCAGTACTCCAGTCCCAGTACCAACTTACTGTATTATTCCATTCTCATGCTGCCATGAAGAAATACCTGAGACTGGGTAATTTATAGGAAAAGAGGTTTAGTAGACTCACAGTTGTGCATAGCTGGGAAGACCTCAGGAAACTGAAAATCATGGCAGAAGGCACCTCTTCACAGTGCAGCAGGAGAGAGAATAAATGCAAGTAGTTGAAGTGCCAGACACTTGTAAAACCATCAGATCTCGTGAGAATTCATGATCACCAAAACAGCATGGGAGAAACTGCCCCCATGCTTCAATTACTCCCACTGGGTCCCTTCTACTACAGGTGGAGATTATGGAATTATAATTCAAGATGAGATCTGGTTGTAGAACCAAAGCTTAACCATATCGCTTTTTAAGTAAGTTGATATTCACCTTTTGAATGAATTTACCTTGCATTTCTAATATAAATTATATTCTAGCAGATTCTTACTCATTAAGCACTTTTGGTGGCAGTTCTCCATCCTGGCTTTATATCAACATTGTCTCTGGTGCTTTATAAAATGAAGAGGCCAGAGCTGTATCTAAGCTCTAAAATACCAAAATTTAGGAACATAAAATCCAACACTCAGCATATTAAAAATATATCTACTGATAATTCTGATGTGCAACTAGATTTGAAAGCCATTAAAAATCTTACTCAGAGAAGGGACTTCAAAATGGCTGATTAGAGGCATCTCCTACTCACCTCCTACACTAAGAAGAACCAAAATAGTGAGAGGATAATCACACTTCAAATAGATCATCCAAGAGAGAACGCTGGAATTCAACAGAGAAGTGACAGGAAACCCCTAAAGCAAGGAAAGAGAGGGAAGTGGATCAGCTGGGAGTTGGGAAAGAACCCCAATGTAGAGTAAGGTTTAGTTTGAGGCCCCCAGCAGTCCACATTTCCATAGCAGACTCCTATAACCCTAGTCATGGGAGAGCTTCTTGACCCTCCCAGGTCATGAGAGTAAAATAGGGAATTCCCTGGAAACTGTTCAGAGGCATTGCTCCAGAGAGAACTCATGCTGGGTCCTACAAACCCCTGAGTTCTAAACAGTGGCAGTATAGTACCACTTTAAGAACTCAGCTCACACCAGACTGCATCCTTCCTTGCAAATGGGACTGAGGTAGGAGCCACAGGAAGCAATCCTGCCCATCCCACAAGAGAGATGCTGCTACACATTCACACATGCCCTGAGGACCAGTTTCATTGTCCATGACTGCTACAGCTGTAGAATGCTGTGGGCCAAGGTACAAGTGAAGCCGGTGTCCTAGAAGCTGTCTTCCTAAAGCTGTTCCCAGGGAAAGCAATCCTGCCCTCTCTAGTAGCAGAGTGTCAGCACATTTGCTGTCACTTACACCTGAATGTTCCCTGAGAGCCTGGGGCTCACCCGCATCTTGGCATACCACAGCCAGCATCTATACACATCACCAGTGAACCTGCAAGCTCAGCCTGGCCTGGATCCACATTCCCCTAGTCCCTGACCACCCACCCAGGAACATGGGGATTGCCTAGCCCAGTCCATCACCAGTGGCATCTGAAACTTCCCTTGGGCTCTGAGGTCAAGCCCACTCAATGTGCTGCTACCATCAGAGCTGGCATCCACTTGCACCTGCCACCTGCAAGTCTGGAAACAAGCCAGCCCAAGCTATCTCAGCCACTACCCCCAACAGCAGCATAGACTAGCTGGATTTCAGAGGTTTGTTATACCATACCACTGTTATTTCTACCACCTGCACCCATCAGACCCACTGTGCAGTGTTCAGACCCTGCTCAACCATCCAGCCTAGCATGGTCATTCCTGCTACCTCAGCAAGCTATCTAGAAGACCAAGAATTGATTTGCCTTAATCTGCTAAATTGGTGCCAGTATATGCTGCCCTGGGACCCAAGGACAGGCACAATTAGCCAATAACTGCCACCACTGGGGCCTGGAGACTGACCTACCTGGCATCCTAGTGTCAGCAAAACTTGACCACAGCCTCCACTAATAACTATACCCTAAGTCATCAACAAAATCACAGACACCACTGATGCTGTTTACAGCCAAGGAAATCATACAGAGTCTAAACCACTTCACACATCCAGATTCAAAGCCAAAGTGACATACCCAACCAACATGGCAGATACATCTTCAGGGGGATAAAGAAACTCTTAAAAAAACAAATTTTAAAAATTGGAAGAAATGAATTTTATACCAGATGCCCAGATATCAATGTAAGGACACAAGAATCAAGGAAATATTGTACCTCCAAGGGAACACAATACTCCAGCAACAGATCAGAACAAAAGGAAATCCATGAAATCTTTTTTAAAAAGTTCAAAATTTTCTTACAGAGGCCCTGTGAGATAAAAGACAATTCAGAAAAACAATACAAAGAAATCAGAAAATAATTCAGGATGTGAATGAGAAATTTACCACAGAGATATACATCATAAAAAAGAACAATAATATTCTGGAACTGAAGAATTTATTGAATGAAATATGAAATACATTTAAAAGTTTCAGCAATAGACAAGATCAAGCAGAAGAAAGAATCTCAGGCTTGTTGGTGTGGTGGCTCATTCCAGCACTTTGGGAGGCCAAGGCAGGCAGATTACTTGAGGTCAGGAGTTGTGAGACCAGCCTGGCCAACATGGTAAAAGCCTGTCTCTATTAAAAATACAAAAATTAGCCATGTGTGGTAGTGCACACCTGTAGTCCAAGCTATCTGGGAGGCTGAGACATGAGAATCAATTGAACTCAGGAGATGGAGTTTGCATTGAGCCAAGATCATGCCATTGTACTTTAGCCTCGGTGACAGAGTGAGATTCAGTCTTTAAAAAGAAAAAGAAAAAATAAAAAAGAAAGAGTGTCCGAATTTGAAAGTTGAAGATAGGTCTCTATAAATAACCCAGTCAGACAGAAATAAAGAAAAAATTAAATAAAGAATGAGCAAAGCTTTTGTGATATATGGGACACCATAAAGCAACCAAGTGTACAAATTATCAATGTTTCAGTTGTAAAGAGAGAATGAAAGTGTTGGAAAACATATTTAATGAAATAGAAGAAGTAAACTTCCCAAGTTTAGCAAGAGATTTAGACATCCATGTTCAGCAGGCTCAGAAATTAATTAATAGATACAATGCAAGAAGATCTTCTTCATGGCACATTACAGTCAAACTGTAATGTTAAAGACAAAGAGACACATCTAAACTAGTAAGAGAAAAGTATTTAGTCACCTATAAAGACCCTCCATCAGAACAAAAGTGGATTTCTTCATAGAAACCTTATAGACCAGGAAGAATGGGATGATATATTCAAAGTGCTGAAAGAAAAAAAAATTACCCAGGGATACTATATCCAGCAAAAGCATCCTTCAAAAATGAAGGAGAAATACAATCTTTCCCAAACCAGGAAAAATTGAGGGATTTCATTACCATTCGACCGGACCCATAAGAAATGCTCAAGGGGGTTTAGACTTGGAGGTGCAAGGATGGCATTTACAATCATGAAAACACACAAAAGTATAAAACGTACCGGTAAACATAACACACAAATAAGAAACAGAAAGGAGTCAAACGGTACCACTACAAAACTCCACCAAACTACTATAACAAACTAAGAGAAAAATAAAGGAACAAAAATACATGAAAGAACTAGAAAGCAATGAATACTATAACAGGAACAAAATCACACATATCAATAAAAACTTTCAACGTAAATTGAAAACATTCTCAACTTTAAAGATATAGACTGGCTGAATGAACAACAAAAAAAAAACACTATCCAATCATACGCTGCCTACAAGAAATGCACTGTACCTGTAAAGATGCATATAGACTCAAAATAAAGAGATGGAAAAGATATTCAATGCAAACAGAAACCAAAAGCAAGCAAAAGCAGCTATACTTTAAATGGAATTTACATTAAAAACCATGTATATATATGTGTGTGTGTGTGTGTGTGTGTGTGTGTGTTCATTATATAATTATATATGGTCATTATATAATGGACTTTACATTAAAAACAGTATATATATATATGGTCATTATATAATGATAAGGAGTTCAATCCATCAAGAGGATATAACTATCTTAAACATTTATACACTCAACATTGGAGCACCCAGATTCATAAAACAAATATCACTAGATCTAAAGAAAGAAATAGACTCCAGTACAATAGTAATGGGGACTTCAGTACCTGACTTACAACATTAAACAGATAACTTACACAGAAAATTAACAAAGAAACATTGGATTTAAAGTAGATTTTGGACCAAATGATCCTAGCAGACATTTACAGAATATTTTATCCAACAACTACAAAATACACATCTTCTCATCAGCACATGAAACATTTTCCAGCATAGAGAATATGTTAGCCCACAAAACAAGCCTCAACAATTTTTTTAAACCTCCTACCAAACAAGCTTTGACAATTTTTTTTAAATCAATACTTGACATATCAAGTATATTCTCAGACCACAATGAAATAAAACTAGAAATCAATGCCATGGGTAACTCTGGAAACTATACAAGTACATGGATATTTAACAAAATGGTCCTGAACAACTGTTTGGTCAATGAACAAATTAAGAAGAAGTCAAAAAATTTCTCAGAACAAATGAAAATGGAAATATACCATACCCAAATCAGTAGGATAAGGCAAAAGAAGTGCTAAGAGAAAAGGCTAAATGCCTACATCAAAAAAGTAAGGAGACTGCAAATTAAAAATGTAACAATGCACCCCAAAAAACTAGAAAAGAATAAACCAGACTCCAAATTGGAAAAATAAATTTTAAAAACATCAGAGCAGAATTAAATGAAATAGAGACTAAAATTCAGTACAAAGGATCAACAAAATGAAACGTTTTTTAAAAAGATAAACAAAATTAATATACTGCAACTAGACTAAGAAGAGAGAAGACACAAATAAACAAAATCAGAAATGAAGAAGGAGACATTACAACTGATACCACAAAAAAACACAAGATCATCAGAGACTATTATGAACAACTATATGCTAATAAACTGGAAAACAGAGAGGAAATAAATAAATTCCTGGAAACATAAAACCTACCAAGTTTGAATCAGGAAGAAATAGAAAACTTAAATAGACTAATAGCAAGTAGCAAGATTGAATCAGTCACAAAAAATCTCTCAACAAAGAAAAACCCAGGACTGGAGAGATTCGCTGATGAATTCTACCAAATGTATAATGAGGAAAGAATACCAATCATTCTCAGTCTATTCCAAAAAATTGAAGGAAGGAAATTCTTCCTAACTCACTCTATGAGGCCCGCATTACCCTGATACCAAACCCAGACAAAGACATAACAAAAATGAAAACTACAGGCCAATAACCCTGACGAACATAGAACCAGACAATTCTCAACAAAATACTAGCACACTGAATCCAACAGCACAACAACAAGATAACTAACCATGATCAAATGGGATTTATCCCAAGTATTCAAGGATGGTGGAACATATGCAAATCAATAAACTTAATGCATCACATCAACAGAATGAACGATATAAACTATATGATTATCTCAATAGATGAAGAAAAAGCATTTGACAAAACACAACACTGCTTCATCATAAAAACTTTCAACAAACAAGGCATTAAACAAACATACTTCAAAATATTAAAGGATATGTATGAAAAACTGATAGCTAACACTATGGTGAATGGGGGAAAGTTGAAAGCTTTTCCTCTAAGAACTGGAGCAAGATGAGAATGTCCACTTTCAGCACTCCAATTCAATACAGTGCTGTAAGCCCTAAAAGACATTGAAATTGGAAAAAATACGTTGTCTCTCTTTATAGATGAACTAATCTTATATTTAGAAAAGCCGAAACGCTCTACCAAAAACTCTTAGAACTGATATACAAATTCAGCAAAGTTGCAGGATATACAATAAACAGACAAAAATCAATAGTATTTCTATACATCAAAAATAAAATGTATGAAACAAAAATTAAGAAGGCAGTCTCAATTATAAAAACCATGAAAAATAACAAAATACATAGGAATAAATTTAACCAAGGAAAGGAAAGATCTCCACAAGGAAAACCAAAAGGCGCTGATGAACTAAATTAAAGAGGACACAAACAAATGGAAAAACATCCCACGCTCGGGGATTAGAACAATTAATATTGTTAAAACAACTATATTGCCCAAAGCCATCTACAGATTAAATGTAATCACTATCAAAATACTAAGTAATTTTTTGCAGAAATAAAAAGTCCTAAAATTTGTATTGAACAAAAATAAATAGCCAAATAATGCTCAGGAAAGCTATAGATATCACACTACCCTATTTCCAAATACATCACAAGGCTATAGTAACCAAAACAGCATGATTTTGGCATTAATGTAGACACATAAACCAATGGAACAGAGCAGAAAATGCAGAAATAAGCGCACATATTTACAGCCAGCTGATCTTTGACAAAGCCAGTAAGAACATATACTGGAAAAAGAACACCATCTTCAATAAATGATACTGGGAAAATCAATAATCATATGCAGAATAATGAGACTGGATACTTATCTCTCATCCCATACAACAATCAACTCAAGATAGATTAAAGACTTAAATTCAGATCCCAAACCATAAAGCTGCTAGATACAAACAGAAAAAATCTCTTCAGGATACTGGTCTAGACAAACATTTTATGGCTATGACCTCAAAAGCACAGGCAACAAAAAATAAATGGACAAATAGGACTATATTCAACTAGAAAGCTTCTGCACAGTAGAAGAAACAATCAACAGAGCGAAGAGGCAACCTTTTTGAAGGAGAGAAAAAATTTGTGAACTACTCATCAAACAAGGGATGAATATCCAGAATATTCAAGGAACTCAAACACAACCATACAAAAAGAAATAATCCCATTAAAAAATGGGCAAAGAACATGAATAGACATTTCTCAAAAGAAGACATACAAATGGCCAACAGGTATATGAAAAACTGCTCAACATCACTAATCATCAGAGAAATACGAACGCAAACCACAAAGAGATACCAACTTAACACTAGTTAAAATAGCTACTATTAAAATGACAACAAATATCAGATGTTGGCAAAGTTGTGGGAAAAAGGGAACACACACACTGTTGATGAGAATGTAAATTAGAACGGACGCTATGGACAACAGTATGGAGATTTTTCCAAAACTAAAAATAGTGCTGCCAAACAATCCAGTAATGCCACTACTGGGTATTTATTCAGAGGAAAATAAATCAATATTATCAAAAGGGTGCCAGCATGTTTATTGCAGCACTATTTGTAATAGCAAAAATTTGGAATCAGGCTGAGTAAGTATCTATCAGTGGATAAATAGGTAAAAAGAAAAAGTGGTATATGAACACAATGAAACGTTATCTGGCCATAAAAAGGAATGAAATCATGTCATTTGCAGCAACATAGATAAAACTGGAGGTCATTATGTTAAGTGAAAAAAGTCAGGCACAGAAAGACAAATATGGTTTGTTCGCATTCATATGTGGGAGCTACAAAAGTTGATCACGTGGAGTTAGAAAGTGTAATGACAGATACCAGAGACTGAGGAGGGTGTATGGGGGTGAGGGTTTAAGGGAGCTAAAGAGAGGTTGTTTAATGGGTACGAACAAAGAAGTAGATAAAAGGAATAAAAGTTCTAATAATCCAAGGAAGACTAGGATGTCTGTAGGTAACAATTATTATATCTTTCTTTTTCTTTTTCTTTTTTTTTTTCCAGATTCTCAAATGATACTTTCCATATTGTATCTTTCAAAGTAGCTAAAAATAGGGACCTGAAATGTACCCAACAAATAGAAATTAAAAATACTTGGGTGATGGACACTCTAAGTATCCAGACTTGATCATTACATATTTTTTGCACGTAACAAAATTTCACAAGTACCCCATGAATATGTAAAAATATAATGCGCGTCACAAAAATCCTATTCAAAGTCTGTTTTCTTCCTATTATCTAGCCTTAGTTTTCCCTTAACTATAATTGCTCTAAAATTCACACGTAATTTAAGTTACATGTGAAATAATGACATGCACAGAGAAAGGACATCAAATGGCTGCATTTTATGTGTCTGTTAATATATCTGCATATTTCTTCATTTCCCACATTTTTTGCAAAAATTTATTTGAAGCAGCTTTTGCAATGCTTTTAGAATACATTCACAATTGTGGGGAATGGAAGCTGAAAGAAAATAAGAGTGAGTGGAAACAACAGAAAGGCATGAAGGTCATCTTTGCGAACTAGGTTGTAAACCGTTCTGGTCAAACCTTAAGGTGGACTATAGATTTATTGTCCATGTTTCCTAGCAGCCAAAGCAAAGAGAATTGTAGGCACTGTACAGTGTCCATAAAACAAAAGTAATTCATTTTTCTAGGCACTGATTAATCTTTATAAAGAAGAAAGCTATTAGCTGTGATAGGCAACATCTTTCTCTAAGTCATTATATCTAACAACGTATTTTAGGTTATTACTTCTAAAAGTTTACATCAGGGCAATCCGATAACATAATAAATCACAATTTTGCAAAGGCAATTCTACAAGGAACCAAAACTGTGCAATTCAAAATGAACATTTTAGCAAAAGAAGGCCCTTTTGGGAGTCTTCTCTAGATAGTACTTCCGACCACTGTGTTTTGGATAATAATTTATAAAAAGTTTAAGGTTGGTCAGGTGCAGTGGCTCATGCCTGTAATCTCAGCACTTTGGGAGGCTGAGGAGGGCAGATCATAAGGTCAAGAGATCGAGACCACCCTGGCCAACATAGTGAAAGCCCATCCCTACGAAAAATACAAAAATTATGAGGGCATGGTGGTGTCTCCTGCAGTTCCAGTTACTTGGGATGCTGAGGCAGGAGAATCGCTTGAACCCAGGAGGCAGAGGTTGCAGTGAGTTGAGAGTGTTCCATCGTACTCTAGCCTGGTGACAGTGGGAGACTCCATCCAAAAAAAAAAAAGAAGAAGTTTAAGGTTGTATTCAAACACAAAAGCCTAATGTGTCAACATCCTTCATTGTGCATGGGAAGGCAATTTGCTTGGCCATCATCTGTGCAGAGGGATCATTCTGATCTCTTTATTACAAATACAAATCTAAATTAAGGCACATGCTTTGAGATGCTGAAACTCCATTTCTAGTGGCAATTGAAAAAAGTCCCTTTCAGCTGGGCCAATTTTTTTTTCTAAGGAAACAGTTCTTAGTCAGCTTTAACACTGGGATAAATAGTATTTATTGCATAATCCCAAATAACGTAGAATTGAGCTATGCAGCATATTTTTCCTTAAATACGAAATTTCAATAAATATTCCACTGCATTTACTGTCCTCATCAGTCTTTCAGATAGATGACTATAGGCAATGGTCACCTTCAACTTACCTATAATAACTAGTATGTTGTATATGTCTGTCTTTAACGAGTACATTTAATCTGAGATATTAAACCAATATTACCAAATTTGGATGCAGAGAGAGAGATAAGTTGTAAGGCAGAAGATTCCTGGAGAGCTGAATTTCTACCTCCCGCTCCTCGCTGGTTGCATGGCCTTGAACAAATACATCTTCCTTCAGGTGTAAAGTCAGTGTTTTACTATATTTCAATGTGTTGCTTAGCATTCTTGCTAAAATTAAACGTGTGAATGTCACTAAAGTTTTTTGGTATGCTATAAATTGCGCGCTACTTGCAGGTATTTGTTTTTCCTTGGATTCCTTAAAAAGATCACACTACTGTAGGGATTAGCTCAAGAAAAAAAACTTGAACCATCAAGAGTCCATGGAAAGCAACCACCTGCAGATTCACAAGCACCTCATTTTCTCTTTACCTGCCTCTGCACGTGAGTGTTGTATTGGCTCTATTTTATACTCCTCACCTTACTACATAGTTCTAGGCATAACGCACAACAAAGGTCTCTTCAGTATAGTTCAAAGGGCCAGCAAACATCTATCTGACCCACACCTTTGCACGGCAGAGACCCGGTCCATTTAGAGGTATGGTTCTCTTCTGTGTATTCTCAAATCATATCTCAAATCATATCACCTCCTAACTCTGAAATATGTTTTTCATTGCTTTTCTCTTCATTTGCCATATCTGCTTATTTACCACGTGCTTATCATTTACTTTGGGGCTGACAGGCAGCCATCTCCACATTGGCCTTTCCAATTCGTTTCTGTGACTAGACTCTAAGCCCCCCCACCCCAAAGCAGGGACCTTATCCGTTGGCATCACGGCCGCATCCCTTAACCCTTATAGTGTATGGTATGGCCAGGTGAGGTGGCTCATGCCTATAATCCCAGCACTTTGGGAGGCTGAAATGGTAGATCACCTGAAGCTGAGAGTTTGAGATCAGTCTGGCCAATATGTGAAAAACTGTCTTTACTAAAAATACAAAAATTAGCTGGGCTAACTAGCCATGTTGTATGTATCTGTCTTTAACGAGTACATTTAATCTGAGATATTAAACCAAAAGTACGGAATTGGGATGCAGAAAGAAGATAAGTTATAAAGCAGAAGGGTCCTGGAGAGCTGAATTCCTGGATTTCTGGTGCACGCCTGTAATTCCAGCTACTCAGGAGGCTGAGGCAGGAGAATCGCTTGAACTAGGGAGGCAGAGGTTGCAGTGAGCTGAGATTGTGCCACTGCATTCCAGCTTGGGTGCAACAGAGCAAGACTTCATTTCAAAAAAAAAAAGTGTATGATACACAGAGGGCATTCAATAAAGTGCTGTGGCTAAGGTTCTTATTTATTTGTTTATATTAGATTAGTATTATCAGCCAATTTTTCAGACAAATAACTTGAGAGTCCAACAGATGATGTAATTTGCCAAAAAAGGTAATGTGGCAGGGCTGAGATTTGAACACAGTCCTGTCTGGCCCTTATGACCATGCTACGAGTCATTTGCCTAAATGTGCTGCAGAAACTCTTTAAGAACACAGGAGCCCCTTGCAGCTCAGTGCTTCAGGTATCACACATTGATTCTCATTTGTGATGTAATAGCCTAATAGGTTTATTATACATGTGAGCAGTAAAATAAAACGAGATATGTCCTTGTTTTGGGTTATAAAGTAATTTAACAATTTTTAAAATAATTTAACATTTTTCATTGTCTACCATATTGTGGAAATATCCACAAGTTGGATTGTTAGCTTCCTTGTGGCCATAAGAAAAAGGATAACACTATTGGCTGTAGGAATCATAATGTCTATAATTGCCAAAAACTAACAAACACACAAACTAACAATGCATTCTTAAGAGAAGCATTTAGTCTCATTGCAAGACTTAAGAGTCTCTTCCCCAGAACCCTTAATAAAAAGGTGTCATACAGGCCTCTTTTGCAGCACTGACTTTTGGGGAAACAAATGCTGGTGTTGGTACCAGTATAGTTCAAAGGGCCAGCAAACTATCTGACCCAAACCTTTGCAGGGCAGAGACCCGGTCCATTTAGAGGTACGGTTCTCTTCCGTATATTCTCAAATCATATCTCCTTTGTGTGGAAAAATAAGATTTCATGCACAATCAAGTTTATCTACCTCAAATCAATAACAGCATTAAAACAGATATAAAAGAAATACAGTTAACCAATTTAAATATTATTGAATGTCTTGTAGAACTACAGATACGCTGAATGTGAAATTTCCTAGTTGAAAGGTGTGTTGAAAGCGTTTCAGGCAACACTAGAATGCTTTCAAACGATGCGCAGCCACTTATGAAAACTATTCAGGTGCTTTCCCTAATCTGAAAGGGAGTGCTTTTTCATAGCATTAGTTTTATAATGAGCCTTTTCAGGCAAATTTCAAAGGGTGCATGGTTCACATACTTTAAACTAAATTCACTCATAATTTAGCATCCGACAAAAGCTAATGCTTAATTGTCTCTAAAGAGGCTATAGAAGGAAAACATTTTCCTTATTCACAAACACAGGGCTAAACAGTGGAGCTTCCCTCCATTAACATCCTTTCTAATTTTCATAAGAACAATGGCCCTGAAAAGAGCTGGTCACAAGGAAGTCGAGACTCCCCTGGCTTTGCACATGGCTTTGCCCAATATTGCTGGCTAGCCCTGGTCTGATCACCCTCAGGGACAACTTCAACAAGGAGGCTAGAAGGGATCAGGATTTGTAATTTCTGTTACCATTGAGATATCCACGGCTTTTTTTTTTTGTTTGGTTTGGTTTTGCTTTTTTGTTTGTCTGTTTTGAAGCTGGGCCTTGCTCTGTCATTAAAGCTGGAGTTCAATGGGACATCATAGCTCACCGCAGCTTGGAAGTCCTGGGCTCAAGTGATTCTCCCAACTCAGCCTTGCAAAATGCTGGGATTACAGGCATGAGTCACCATGCCCTGCATATCCAACAGTTTACTATTGGCTGAGGCCTTGAGAAATGTTATTTCAATTTGTTGAGCCCCACCTAACTTCTTCAATCTCAAAGAGAAAAGACTGTGTTTCTGATTTGACAGATAATCAGTTATCACAGTGATTAACAGCACACACAGACTCAAAAAAGCCAGAGGATTGGCTTCATAATCTTTGCCACTTCCTATGTGACATTAGGCAAGTAAATTTCAATTCGCTGTGCCTCAACTGGCTCATCTGTAAAACAGGAATAATTAGAGTGCAATTCTTCTAGGACCACAATGAGTATTGTAGAAGTTCATATACATCAAGAACTGAAAACAATACTCATGTTTTGTCTAAGGAAGTGCTATGTATATCTTAACTACCATCATTCTTCTCATTATTATTACATTCCTCCCAACTGTCACATTCTGGGTCTCTTGGAAAAGCAACAAGTTTTTTTCTTTTATTTACTTATTTTTTTTTCTTTTCTTGTGTGTCTTTCCATTAGTAACACCCCTGGAAAAATCTTCAGATACTCCATTTTTCCTTTCATGCTAAAACTTTTGCCAAGTTGTTGAGGCACGAATGTCTTCTGAGATGTGTGAAGCTGGAGAGATGAAATCCTTTTAAACAGCTGAAACCCAGAAGACGGCAGCTCCCTCAGAAGATGGCATGTTAAAATACAATGTTTTAAGAAAGCCCTTTGAAAAACACAGAAACTTTGAACCTACCTGCTTCTGAGAAAAGTGTTGAAATAAGCAACCAGGAGTGGGGGAACATTTTTTAAATTTTTAAAAATCCCGCTCTTATAAAGCTTTGAAATTCTCAAGTAATTTTCATAATTGTGACACTTGGCACAATTTGAGAGTATCTTATATTGATTCTCAGATTTTAAGACAACAATCATTACATTATTATGTGCAGCCTAAGCAGTGTAGCATAACCTCCTAATTAGGATAAAAAACAGAGCCAGGAGCAACCCTGGAAAGTCACAACAAGTCAATATTTTTAATAAGGATTAATTAAAAAAAAACTCTACAAGGTTGTATTAGAGGCAGTTCTGGCATGTCTATTGATTAACAGTTGGCATTACATCTCATAAAGGGCTCATTATGGAAAGCATCAATCTCAGCACGATGCTTTCCCCCTCTTAAATGCTATTGATTTGTTTTGATGTGTTTTTTTAAGCACAGTTTGGGAACTGAGAAGATTAAGACCTGGGTCCCGGCATTGCCCATCACATTAAGGAACACCCAATAGAAATGGCAAAGAGGAATAATATCTTCTGCTTCTCCTGATAGCTGGCTTCTGTGGACTTCCCAGGCTGGCAGAGAACACCTGCTCAACCATCTTCTCCACTCATCTCTCTTTGATATGTATATCCCACATATTACATATATTATATATATATCATTTATCACATACATATTCTCATTATATATATATATGTGAAATTTACATGCAAATAAACAACAATGCCATTTGGAAACAACTTCCGAACACTGCAGCTCTAGGAATCTGCAAGAAGACAGCACAGCTTGACCACAGGTGCCTGCGGCTTATGAATATGCAGCTCTGACATTTGAAACTCTTCAGCATATTTCACAACCCCTTTCTTCATTGACACCAATTCACTCCCAATCACAAGGGTTTTCAAGTAAACAGCGTTGGTTGGAAGCTGCTGCAAATACTTCCTAAAGTAATCTCAGTCCATACTTCTTAAGATTGCAGACTGATCCCCTTAATAATATTTTAAATAAGGAGAAACCTCTATTCTTTTTTTAGTCATAATTTTTTAAAAGTCTGTGTGGTTGATGCTAGGTGGCAGTGCTGTGTAATTAAAACTCCAAAGGATTCTGCTAGAACTTGTGACTCAGGCCACTTGCTTTTCTGCACACAATCATAAGGTGTAATTACGAGGCAAGAATAATAGGAACTCTTGGTTCTTTCTTAGAAACTCATTAAGAAATCATAGAAAAACTTTACTACTTTAAGGTCAGTAGTTTTCAAAAAACACTAAAATAGGATAAATCTATGTATACATGTTATACATTTTGATGACCAAATTAGTATCAACAATAATAATATTTAGGTAAAACAAATTATATGTTTCTGTTGTCTGGGACATCATGTACATACAATTTCACAAGGCTTCATTAGTATTCTTTCTTTGTAGATGTGTCCTACGCTGGAGTGCAGTGGTGTGACCTTGGCTCACTACAGTCTCTGCCTCCTGAGCTGAAGCAATTTTTCTACCTCAGCCTCCCAAGGAGCTGGGACTACAGATGTACACTACCACACCTGGCTAATATTTGTATTTTTAGTAGAGACAGGGGTTCTACAATGCTAGCCAGGCTGGTCTCAAACTCCTGGCCTCAAGTGATCCACCAGCCTTGACCTCCAAAATGCTGGGATTACAGGCATGAGCCATCACTCCTGGGCCCTGTAATTTTTTAATGATATGAAAAAATTAATTTCCCCCCCAAACAAAATTTTTAATGATGGGAAAAGCTAAGGTACCTGCTATCTGACTGCTATACTGTAGTCATATTGGGCATAATTCATTCATAATTCCTGAACTTCGTATGCAGGCTAAATATAATCTTAGGTATGATGGGGAGACAGAGGTGCATAATGTATGGTCCTCATACTCAAGGATGTTGCATTGCAGAAGAGGAGACTACATAGCCAATAGACAGTGTGGAACGTAAGTGTCAGACTTGCAAGAGGACACACAGCAATCTGGGCAACATGACTCAGGATTGAAAGACTCTGAGACTCGCCTCTGTCCCTTCTTCCTCCTGGTGACATCCTTTCCCCATAAATAATCTCTGAAAAAAAATTCCATCCAATTACTTTTTGTCTGCACTGAATTCCCTCCCATAGAGTAGGTGGAAGCAAGGCTGGCCTGGCTGGAGTTCGAATCGGGACTTTGAAATGTGACTGCCTTAGCTTTTCCATTCCGGCTCTAGCCTTTACTAGGTGTGTGACATTGAGCAAGTGACTGAACCTCTGTTAGTCCTATCACGAAGGAAAGTAACACTGGACCTACCTCTTATGATTACTGTCAGGAATAATGAGTACAAGCTCACTTTTTGAGGTGATAAAAAATAAATTCTAAAATTAGATTATGAAGACAGTTTTATCACTCAATAGATACATTGAAAACAGCAGGTGAACTTTATGATAGGTAAATTTACATCAATGATGCTGTTTAAAAGAGAGATCAAAGATAAATCAACTGTGGTATATAACACAGACTACTGTTAAGTACTAAGAAAGAAAGAATCATCGATCCATGAAAATAAAAGTTAATATGTATAAAAAGGCTTGGCCTCCAGTGTATGCACTGAAAATATGAGCTTATCTTTTGGCCCTTCAACCACAGGTTGCATGATTTTGAGAAAATCACTTGGGATACTGGGAAAGCCTCTTTAGGCCTCTAGTCCTTCTCTTTAAAATAAGACATTGGACTACATCCCCTATGATTGCTTTCAATTCCGAGATTATTCCAGATCCCAGGAAATGATTTCTGAGTCATCCTAAACTCTTCTTCCAGAGTTTCCCCTTCCCACCAGGCACAGGCTCAGTATGGTTGCTGCCTGGGAGCTCTCTGCCTCTTTCAGTTGGATGTAGAAGCTATTTTCCACCCAAAGATTCATTCTTACTTTTGTTCACTTTATGGAGCCTGAACTGCATTTGAGTTGTGGAAAAAAAAGAGA
Source organism: Saimiri boliviensis (assembly GCF_048565385.1). NCBI lineage: Eukaryota > Metazoa > Chordata > Mammalia > Primates > Cebidae > Saimiri > Saimiri boliviensis. The sequence continues at coordinate 16,018,058 of NC_133468.1, forward strand.
GACTATCAGAGTATAGAACAGTTGTCTTCAGTTTTGGCTGCCCATTAGAGTCACCAAGCCCACTTTCAGAAAACATATAAAAACTCACATCCTGCCCCACACCAATTAATTTTAATCTCTGGTGGGCCCTGGACAACTATTATTTTTCAAAAGCTTCTCAAGTGATTTCCATGCACAGTGGAGAAGCTTGCAAACCACTGCTATGTAAGTTCAGAGTAAGCTCACCTAGTTTTATCAGGGACAAGAAGTGCTATATCAACTGCATCTTGAAGGGCAGATAGAGATGAATGTATAGTTATAATGAGGGAAGAAAATAATTTCTAGGGAAGGCGGCACCTCTGTTCCATCTTATCCTAGAAGATGAAACATTTCTAGAGAGACCTATATAAATAATCCAGGAAAGAAGCAGAAAGAAGTATATTCTGAAGGGATGGTAAGTAATCAAAATCCAGGTCAGGAGATTGGCAAGCAAAAAAACTTATGACTAAAGAAAGGGACAAGAAGAAAACACACTGCTGTGGTTACAGTTCCAGGCAATATGGGGAAAGCCCTGTGGCTAGGAGCTATGTCTGTACAATAAGGTAAATCTGTCTGCTGATAAGTCAACTTCAGTGAATTCATCTTATTCACTCATTGGGTCCCTTAGTCTTCCTCCTCTGCTCCAAGTGACACCATATGTATTGCCAATCTCTAGTCTAACCCCAGGGTTCATCATTGCTAATCAAGTCAGAATGTCAACTCCACTTAATTGGAAGCCCCATACACATTTTTCTTTTGCTCTTAGAGATACCAAGGTAGCTGAAGAATATCTGTCACATACCCTAATCGAATATTGTGACTGTGATCTTGATGTATAGACAAAGAAGAAAGCTGGCTAAGAAAAGAAAGGGGAGAGTCTTATATTTTGTGCCTCTGAATTACCGGAAAATGGAGGAAGATTCCGAATTGTAATTTTCATTAGTTCACAAAAGACTTAACATTCTTCTGGATGATTAAGGACTGACTACATATTTTTCTGTAGAGATCTGTTGCCTAGAGACCCCTGCAGTGGAATGTTATAGGCAGCTAGCACCACCTTTGAAGTTTAAGAAAACTTAACTACCTGTTAAGTTTTCAGGAATTTCATGAGTTACTTGACTTCAGCCTGAAATCGGTCATGGTAGAAGTATTTGCAATATGAAATTGGGGCAAACCCTGCAAATCAGGGCTCCTCCAATCAGAGCACATTTTTAAATATTTACCAGCACACGACAGTTTCAGGACTACAGCTTTGCCCAGCTCTTGTTGCTTGCAGACTACAACGGGAATGGGTTTCCCGGAAATCACCAGGCATATTTTTCCTCCCATGTTGATCAACATTACGGTCCTACATCCCTTTGTTGATGTTTTTTAGCTAGAATAGTAGGTTTATTATTCCACTTCTGTTCAAATAATCAATGCTTGTGAAAATGGCCCACAGTGGCCAACTTGGCACATCACTGGCCATCAGCTTTGCAGTGGTTTTCAAATACTAACCCATAAGTAGGTCGTTTTTATACAAACTGCAATTCCTGAAGACCTCACATTATTTCAAAACTCATGCAATCAAAGGTAAATTTTCCCTTAGGAATATAGATCTGCAACCATGACTAGCACCTATTTGTTTTATATATACTTTTAATTTTCTCAATATTGTTTCTAATATTTCATAGAGGCTACTCACCTAAATTAATAATATAAGGTACCTCGATGGTTGTAAGATGTTTCTCACAAAATTATCATTACATGCCATCTCCTCTTTAATGTTAATGATTTTAAGGAGCATTTTTCAACATGAATGACAGCGTTACCATTTGCTATAGACTGGATGTTTATGCCCTCCCCATTCCCACGTTGAAACCTAACCCCCAATGGATTGGCATTACTAAGTGGGGCCTTTGGGAAGTGACTGGTCCAGGAGGGCAGAGTGCTCATAAATGGAATTAGTATCTTCATAAAAGATACCCGGGATAACTCCCTTACCCTTTCTGCCTGGGGAGGAGACAGCAAGAGAAATCAGGATGTCAGTCCCCACCAGACCCCTATCTTGTACTTCTCAGCCTCCAACTCTGCAAGAAAAAATTATGTTGTTTATAAGCCACCTAGTCCATGGTATTTTTTTTGCAGTAGCCCACCTGAGACATCATTTAAGGACTGCCTTGATGGCATATATACAAAATACATAGGAACACTGAACATTACACAGGCATAGCAATAATTACCAAAATTATTTATATGTAAAAAATAGTGTGATTCAATGATATGAAACACCAGGTACTTGAAATTACTAAGTAAACTAGTTTAGCTGGTGGTAAATGTTATAATTCATCTGGTCTGCCAACTTTAAAATTGTAAATATCCATCTTAATTTGAAGAAATCATAGTATTTCCAATTTTTCACATAATATACACTGTCTTGATATATCTACATTGTCCTATTTCAAACTCATATCAAATGTCACATACTAGAATAACCTGCGATACTTGTTAAAGATGTAAATCCCCCGGCTCTTCTCCTATGTATATATGGAGTATGGTGCATTTTTGACAAGCAACCCAGGTAACATCAGGAAATTCTGGTATGGGTGGCATATGTGGTTCAATGAAATATTGATCTAATTCCTCTACCTTTTGAAAATCCAAGCTGGAAAATCCTTCAGTGAAAGACTTCAGCTTACATAAAATGAAGCAGACTTATTTTTATACAGTTACGCTTACCTTTGTATAAACCAAATATACTGGAAATATATTTCATCATCAGGGGAATGGTTCAGTAAGCCATGGCACATCCATGAGCCAGAGGCCAGCTACTTTGTACCTTATCAGTCTTAAAAAAAGCTCTACAGGGACAGTGTTGTATTTGAAAGATTCATGCTACACCTCATTTTAATCATGGACACAATAACCCCCATCTCTTCAAAGTCATTTAGCAGTGAATTTTCAAGAATACATCAAGTAGATTTTCTCTGGGCCCATCTGTGCGGCACATTTATTTTCTGTGACTGTTTTGCTGAGCACAATGAAAACCTTGACTACTAATGAACAGGGACCCAGAGAACAGCCCGGCTGCTGCTGCGGCTTGATGCTGTTCTTGGAGAAAAGAGAATTCTTTTCACCTGGGCTGGCGGCTGCAGGTCTATGGAGCTATGGAAGCTTTTGAAGGAAAGCCTTTTTGTAGAGCTGTTTCTCTTCTTTCCCATCTTTGTCACATGAAGACTAATTTCAAATATGGTCTCCTGGCTGTGAAGCCACAAAGCTAAAAGCTATCTTCTCATTGGGACCCCAAGTTCTGTGTTGATTCAAATACAGAACTTGGGGTCCCAATGAGATATCAATGTCTGATGCTACAAGAAATGCTCTGATGTGGAAGCAATATTAATTTAGAGGTAAAGAACTAGGGCTTTAGAGACATAACCTCTATATCCTCAGTTTTATCATCTGCAAAATGAGACAAATAATACAATTTATCTTATAGGGTTATGGGGAAATTAAGATAAAAGATGTAAGGTTCTTATTAAAGTGACAGAAAATGATAAGCGTGCAATCTGTCAATATATTACATATGACATATTTATATAATAGTATATAAGCAATATAATTTTAGCTATCATTATTACTACTAACAAGAGAAAAAAAATCTATAAACTTATTGTGATCATGACCAGTCAGTCAATGCCTGGGGCTACCAATTCTAAATCATTTTTTGCAAGCTACTACCTATCGGGGAACACCCACTGCCCTCTGAGACTACGGTCTTCAGGATATGGGGTAATTTATTTTGTCAGCACTGGTACTTGCCGGGTTATCATACTGGTGAGAATGAGAGAAAAACTCATTCCTGAGCCAAGTACACTTCAACATGGCATTGCAAATGATAAATATATTTCTAAGGAAACGCATTATATTATAGGCTGTTGCCTCTGTTATGCTAAGTGCATTATAAATGATTTTTTTTGAGTCTACATAGATACCCCAATGATAGATGAGGATCAAATCATCTAATTTTATCAAGTCTTATAAAAGTGTTTCTGTAGCATCTTATCCTCAGAATTAGTTCAATGTAGAATTTACAAACTATCACACATATTTTATCTGACTGGTTGAAACACTGTAGTTTTTTAACGTGTACAAAACCTTAGCAGGTTGATGGCAGTTTCAAGTTAGCCACAATAGTCACTGTGATTCTGTAGAAAGGTCCAAGAAACTAGTTTAACGAAAGCAGAATTGTGAGCAAGGTAATGTTTTTGAAGAAGAAATCAATCAGGTGACAAGAGATAAAATCAACAGAAAGACGAAAAGTGAAATCCTAAAGTTTTTCCAAGCTCAGAAGGCCTCATTGGAACTTCCCGAGTCCCTCCCTTTCACAAACTTGTCAGAGATATTTGTGCGCCCATCACTTCCCACATTCTACTCTTGTCACTATTTACTCTTCTGGGATTACAAGGTAGTGAACTCCTGAAGGGGAGATAATATATTCTCATTTGTATCTTTTTCCCCCAAAGTGCGCAGCACAGACTTGGTTCGTGGTGTTTATTCAATCTACTGCTGCAAAATTGAAGTATGAACCGTATGCTTAAACTTCATAGAAAATGCATGTGGAGGAAAGCATTTAAAAATGCAGTGAAAAGTGCAAACAGATTTGGCAGTTCAAGAATGAGTATTCATTTAGGCAAAGGGAAATTAATTTCTTTTTAGGTAGGACAAATTGTCTAATATTTAGAACTGCTTTGTAGAATATGATTTCTTTCTTCACGCATGCATTCATTCACTTCATTATGGGAAAGAAACATAGTACGGTAGTGAGAAAGGAACTCTGGTGTGGACTGTTACTGTTCCAGCCTGTATCAAGCACCATCAGCTAAGGGGTTAGAAAAGTGACATCTCTACACCGTGGTTTCCTAATGCATGAAAGAGGAGTAACAGTAACAACAATACCTACTTCATGAAGTTGTCTTGTGGGTTACATGAAATAATCCATGCAATGTGCTACCTATATTTAGCCCTGAATTCTATTTGAATCTATTCTGTTTATAGCACTGTACTCTTCACTGCATGGAATTTAAGACTCCAGGGCATGGTTTCCTACACCTAGAAGTTTACAATATACACGGCGACAAGACACCCAAGGGAAAAGTTAATTGTATATAACTAAATGCCATGTTAATTCAGTGGCCACTGAGTGTTGATACAGTTGAGTAAGGGAAGAGAAGCATGTATTTGCTGCGCCTTGTGTCAGGCATTACTCAGAAAATGCAACCTTGCTTTTTAAAATACGTTTTCTCTGTAGCAGTCTGGATTTTCCCTGAACCCTGAGGAATGTGGGATTTCAAATTCTGGCACTTCAACAGAATTGGGGGAATCGTGGGGAAAAGAAGGAGAATTGTGAGGAAAGAAAAAGTGATTTTACAAAGAACAGAAAATAATCTAAAATAAATTACTACTTGCCTTAAATGGGAAACTTCAAGCATTTGCCAATATAAGTTGAGGAATAACAATATTACTAAAACTTGCCAGGTGTGGTGGCTCACACTGGTAACCACAGCACATTGGAAGGTTGAGGCAGGTGGATTACTTGAGGTCAGGAGTTCTAGACCAGCCTGGCCAAAAATGGTGAAACCCTGTCTCTAATAAAAATACAAAAATTAGCTAAGCATGGTGGCACACGCCTGTAATCCCAGCTACTTAGGAGGCTGAGTCAGGAGAATCACTTGAACCCGAGAAGCAGAGGATGCAGTGAGCCAAGATCACACCACTGCACTCCAGCCTGATCAACAGAGTGAGACTCCATCTCAAAAAAAATAATTACTAAAAATAGCTAACTTTTAAAAACTGTTTTCATATGCCAGGAAAGAAAAGTACATATGCATTCTTTCACTTATTCCTCACAACAGAGATATGAAGTAGGTAGTGTTATTTCCATTTCACATATAAGGAAAAAGGAATTTGAGGAATTTAAACAATTTACCCCAAATGCCAACATAGTGTGACTTCTACGACTAACCAAGAAATAAACATTTGTAGTTACAAACACACTTGAAATGAAGGAAGGTAGCTTCCTGATTCTCCCAGTTGACACCTGTAGAAAGTCAGAAGCTATACATCCATTCTTTCCTCCTATCCAAGGCTGAAAGAAATCGCCACTGAGTAGCTGTGTTCTCATTCTGACCAACAACTTGAATAAAACAAGAAAGTAAGTGAAATGGTCTCCAAGAGAGGAAATAAGTTCCCTTAAATGTTGGCATGGTTTGATGTCATTTTGGACATCAGGAACAATACTTATAGGCTGAGAGATCTCTGAAGACCAGATAAATCCAAGCACAGTAAAACAAAAGGGTCTCCATTAACTTCGCTTAAATGACATTGTCTCAAGAAGATGTTCAGTTAAGTAAGGTTAAGCAAAATCTGTGTCACTTTATATCTTCTTCTTAAATGAAAATCTTAGAAGAAAACCCTCCAACTCATGACAATATACCAAAATAAACTGACTTACAATCTATATACTATGATAATATCTGTATTCTCTATGCCTTAAGAAAATATTAATTATGTCCACGTGGTTCTACTGTTTGTTTTATTGTACGCTGACTTATTTATTTTATAGCATGTTTCACTTCTAAGTTAGCAGTTCAAATTGGTGAGGCCTCTCAATTGTTTTCGCCTCAAGATATGGAACCTCAGAGGTTTTTACTCTACGCTTCTAAAAGGTGAGCCATTTAGTATTAGCTGAAAATGATTCAAATAGACATTAAGGGCGGAACGCAGGGACTCAAGGTCTTTAATCCCAGCACTTTGGGAGGCCGAGGCAGGCGGATCATGATGTCAAGAGATTGAGACCATCCTGACCAACATGGTGAAACCCCCATCTCTACTAAAAATATGAAAATTAGCTAGTGTAGTGGCATGTGCCTATAGTCCCAGCTACTTGGGAGGCTAAGGCAGTAGAATCACTCGAACTTGGGAGGTGGAAATTGCAGTGAGCCAAGATCACACCACTGCACTCTTGGCCTGGTGATAGAGCAAGACTCTGTCGCAAAAAAAAAAAAAAAAAAAAAAAAAAAAAAAAGACATTAAGGTATGTAGGTTTATCTTAGACAATCATATCTTTGCAAGGAATAAATGTTTCTTGTCATGAATATCAGAGACAACATGAAATGCCTGTCAAGGAGTAACTAAGAATGTACACATCAAATCATCTCTCTTTCTTTCTGACCTCAACATGTATACATCTTTCCTAGAATTCATGTCTCTCACATAAGTTGGTTACATATTATAAAAGGACGTTAATTCTTTCTTAAATGCAATGGCAGACTACAAAAAGAATACCTCAGTAGGCTGGTCTCAGTGGCTCATGCCTGTAATCTCAGCACTTTGGGAGGCCGAGGCGGGTGGATCACCTGAGGTCAGGAGTTCCAGACCAGTCTGGCCAACATGGTGAAACTCCGTCTCTACTAAAAATACAAAAAATTAGTCAGGTGTGGTGGCATACCCTTGTAACTCAGGAAGCTATTCAGGAGGCTGAGGTAGGAGAATCACTTGAACCTGGGAGGCAGAGGATGCAGTGAGCTGAGATTGCACCACAGCACTCCAGCCTGGGCAACAAGAGTGAAACTCCATCTCAAAAAAAAGAAAAAAAAAAAAAAAAAGACTATACCTCGGTAGTAAACAGTGCAGCCTTTTACATTTTAGAAAGCACTCTCATACATACTGTCTCATTCTATTGTAAGGAAACTAAGGCATGAGGAAGTCATGTGGCTGATGTTGGAGGAGAGTGCCTGGAACAGAGAGGATGCTAAACAGTTGCTAGCTCCTGTGTAGTACTAACTTCTAACTCCATGCCTGGCTGCAAACTGGTGATTCATGAACCTAATTTGGATTGCAGATGTGTTTTATATGGTCCACACAGCATTTTTTTAAAAAATGAATTCCTGGCCAATATTTTTAAAGGAGTATTTGGTAACATAAATAAAATCCAGATTTCCAACTTGCTTTAAAATCAGAACATCTGATCTCATGAGGCCTATATTCCCTGAAGGCAACAATAGGCCAGAACTCAGTGACTATACTCGTGTGTTCTCTGTCCTGCTTTGGGCTTGAGGCGTGTCCCATTCATGGGTATACTGCTTCCTACAGGCATCTGAATTTAGACCTTGCACCATCACGTGTAACAAGGCAAGGGTTTCCATTCCATGGGGAAGTTCTGACAATTTCCCACCAAGAGATGATGGAATGCAGACTGAAATTTAAGAATCAGAATTTTAGAACTGGAATTAACTTGAAAACACTCCATGTCATGTTTCACAGTTAGCTATTGCAGGGTTCCACGGGAATCTTAAAAACCATTTCCTTTTTTTTTTTTTAATACTAAAATCTAATTACTGATGTACTAAATTAAATTGTTTTTCTTTTTCTAGTATAAATTGTCTTATTGTCAAAGTTTATGATTGTAGTGTTCTTCCTTACACGTTTACATCTTCCTTGGAAATACTTCTTCATTTATTTGTTTACTTATTTATTTAATATGGCAATTATTGTCTCAGGTCACAGTAACATTAGTTAAAGTCATGTTCATCAAGTGTTTTGTTTGTGTATGCTTTGAAATAACACATGATCTTGACAGATAAATATGGGAGAAATTTATTTACTACCGAATAAATACAATTTAGTTTTAAAAAATATTAAAAAAATATTTTCCAATCTGGGTCCAGTAGGAGTTAAAATTAAAAAACATATTTTATAGTGAAAATATTAGGCAACATTTACTTATTATAACCACTCGTTTTAGAGAAGAAAAGCTGTGGCCTATATAACGTAAGTGGTTTATGTGAGATGGCTCAATGGGCAATGCTTGGAACTAAAAGTCTAATACAGTTGTTTGCTCCATGATATATGATCTGCCCGAGGTATCTTTCATGAGATATGGGACATGCCCAGTTCTTGATAGCATAGACGAGAACATTCACTTCTTTAGCATTGGATTGTGAACTACAACAAGCCTTGGGTACAATAAAAACCTAACAGCTCACTGTTCCTCCCTTCATGAGAGCTTTTCTGGTGAGGAAGGCAGGTAGAGAAATAATAAAATGAGGTGTCACAGGTGGCATGACAGAAAGAGACAGAAGAGAAACAAATGAAAGAGGAAACAAAAGGAGAAACATTTTTAGAGGTGTCAGGAGTGATGACAAGTTCACTTTTGGACAGGGGAAAGTTGCAGGAGACAAATCCAGATAGCACAGTTGGGTATGTGGACAAGGATCTGTGGTAAGCAAGATTTTGTTTTCTGTGACCTTTAGCTCCCAGTGTCATAGCAATGGATATGTTCCATAGCAAAAGGAACTTTGTAGATATTATTAAGATGACTGATCATTTGACTTTGAAGTTGGGAAATTATCCTGCATTTTTCAGGTAGGTCCAATGTGATCACAGGAGCCCTTAAAAGCAGAAGACAAAGAAAAAAAAAAATGTAACAGAAGAGGAAGTAGAAGAGATTGCAAGAATAAGAATTTGATATGCCTTGTGTCAAAGAAATAGAAACTTCAGTCCTACGACCACAAGGAACTAAATTCCACCCGCCACTTGAATGAGTTTGGCAGTAGATCCTTTCCCAGAGCTCCAGACAGAGATGCAGACTTGCTGATACCCTGATTTCAGTCTTCAGAGACTCAAAACAGAGAACCCTGCTAAGCTACACTGTGCCCAAACTTTCGACCCATGGACACTGATATCATAAACAGGTATTGTGACTGTTAGTAAATTTGGGGTAATTTTGTTAAGCAGTAATAGAAAACTAACATGGCACCTTAGATAAGAGGTTGAGAGGAATAATAAACTAATTATTTCTCATCCTAATGCCTTGCAGTTCAATATTTCAAATAGAGGGTATATCTACAGGTAAATCTGATATGTTGTTGGAAGATCAACATTTGTCTTTCATATGGGCATGGAAGTCAGAACAAGAAAGAACTGTTATTAGAAACAAAGAAAGAAACACATTTATTTATTTATTTTATTTGTTGTCTTTTGAGACAGGGTTTCACTCACTCTGTCATTCAGGCTGGAGTGCAGTGGTGTAACTCCGCTCACTGCAACCTCCATCTCCCGGGTGCAAGTGATTCTGTTGCCTCAGTCTCCCAAGTAGCTTGGACTACAGGTGTGCACCACCACCCTCGGCTAATTTTTGTATTTTTATTAGAGACAGGGTTTCACCATGTTGACTAGCTGGTCCCGAACTTCTGATCTCAGGTGATCCACCTGCCTTTCCCTCCCAAAGTGCTGGGATTACAGGTATGAGCCACTGCGCCTGGCTAAGAAACACATTTAATGGAAAGATTTGCCACATACCAATAATTTTATGAGGTGTTTTCTGTTATCCTTTAATTATCATACCAAATCAGTGAGGCAAATATATTATTGCTTGCATTTCACTGATGAGAAGACCGGAGCTCACAGATAGGAGTCAAAGGCCAAAAAGTAGTTAGCGGCAAAGTCAAAATAAGCTTTCAGATAACCCTGATCTCTTTGATGGGCAATCTCTGGTGGTTCTTTTATAACATATGCATGAGGTTTGTCATTGAGAATATAATTTTCTGGGTTTACATGTCCATGGCAAAAATGATTACTTTAGAAGTTCAGCTTGGAACAATTCTTGAGCTTTTGAAGAAAGCTCTGGCAAACAGGACTGTAGTCTGCAGGACACACATTTCTCCCTGAGTGATTGTTCCTTTCCGTCTGACACAAAGTCCTCCAAGAAAGTCACAAGATTTCCCTGGCCCTGGCATCACAGCGAATTCGACCACTGAAGCATATGGTGCCTGATGCTGGAAATGTTGTCCCTCTGAATTCTAGAGTTAATTTTGGCAATCCTAAGCAGGATTCCACTAAGAATGTCTATGCATTTCTACTTCCTGCTGTGAGGGGCAAGAATGTTCTTATACCTGCTCCAGGAAGGCTGTATATGCATTTTTATCTGGAGAACCTAACATATTTTCTCACCCCTGGTCCTTCTTGCTCCACTGTGGCTTGTCCACATTAATCTTCTCACTGATTTATCTCTTCTCATTCCAAACAGCTTGGATGCTATTGCTTCAATTACTTTCTTTAGGAAATTATGCTGTTGTCTAATTGACTCTATTATTAATTTTACTTTCTGTTATCTAATTTATTCCAATCTCTTCTCCCCTAACCCCTAGTTTCAGGTCATTACTCCTTATTTCTTTCATTTCCAGTCAATCATCTTTTTTTTTTTTCCTTCTAAGGCCTTGTAATGATCTCTAACAGCAGCAAAGACTTACAGAGAACTGAACAGCCACAGCAAAGACACTGGGATGCAAAATCTGTACGTTCTTCAGTCTCTCCTTCCAGTGCAGATATGAACCTCTCCCCATTATTATTTAAGAATGGCAGATTCTTTTTTCCTGGACTTCATAACTTGTTGCATTACAATGCATCCACATTTTTTCCCTCCTCTTGTTTCTATCCTTCCCTCATTTTCCACCCTGCTTTTTCCCTCTTCCTTCTCTCTGATTTTTTCTTCATCTCTCTTTCTGTTTTTCTGGTTTTCCTTATGCAAGATTTACTACTTTCCTGTAGTCAATAGAGGCAACATTTTATTTGTTATATTTTTGAATATATAAAAATAAAGAAAATTTGAAAAAAGATTCATAATTATAAAAACTAAGATGAACACCAATAACATTTTGCTACTGTCCTATCATCATAGCACGTTATATTTTAACCCACTGAGCACTCCGTGAAAAGCAATGGTCCCTAACATTTTCACAAGTAGAGTTTCTATTGTTCACCTTCTTAAAATGTAGAGAACTTTGCCTCCTTCTTGATCCAGTTGATATGAAAGAAAGTAATCAATTTCTACTATAGTTCAAGGAAGAAAATCTTTGCTTCGGTCTGGGGACATGAGGGCAGGCTTCATGAAAGAGGTGACAGTTAAACGCTACTGTCAAAGGGGAGTGTGGGTCAGTTCTGAAAGTACCACAGAGGATAGACAGAAGGAACGGGATTCCAGAGAGAGTATGTGGTCTGAGAGAAAGGGGCATAGATTTCGAGCAGCAGGACCTCTACTGAAAAAACACTGAGTATTCCCATGTGCCGGACATAAAGTGTAACAGAAGTGATGAAGTGGGAATGGAGACTAGGAAGTTGCAACTGCCATTGATTGTAAGGGCTTGAAAAATGACAAAGTAAGAAATGTAGGGAACAGAGAGCCCCTGAAGGTTTCAAGTAGAGAAATGAGATGATCCAGACTGTGCTCTGGAAAACGATTCAAGTATAATTGGGAGGCAATAGTGTAGGGTGGCGAGCATATGTGTTCTGCATTGGATTGTGCAGATTGACATTCCAATTTCTCCCTTTATAGGCAAGATGTATGTGGCACTTGGCAAATTACCTATCATCACTCTACCGCAATTTCCTCACCCATAAAATGTGGATAATATTGCTCTCCATGTAGGATTTGTCTTAGTTCAAGTTCCCTGGAGTCAGAACCTGAGAGGAGGATTCATGTGTAGGTTATTTGCTAAGACACTCTCCCTGCAGAGATTTGCAAGGACACAGGGGAGAGGGAAAGGGAGCAGGCAAGGGAAGGATGGACCTCAGACACAGGCCACAGAGATTCGCTTCAACATCAGCTTCCCATGTGACTCAGGTGCAAGCTGTAGTTTAGAGACGTCCTGGTTTGGGACCGTGGATCTGAGGTTATTGTACTCCTAGGAGCCACACCTGTGTGACTGGGAGAATGATGGAGTCATTAGCTGGAATACACCTATCAAGAGGTAGAGTTTTGAAGGGGAGCAAGAGGATCTATTCAACTGAGGACATGGTTATCCAAAGGAAACTAGCAAATGAAGATGAGACATTGCTTTCACTGATAGAATGCCTAAACACAAATGCAAGGTTAATTTTCAAAAAGGGAGAAGTATCATAAACCATTATTAGTCATTTAAATTCCTTCACTTGCCCTAAGAAGAGTGAATCCTGAAGAAGGTAGGCTCTTTGCTGAAGAAGGTAGATTCTTTCATTTAACTCTTACAGTGTCAAATGAAATTGATTCAGCTTGCAAGGTGATGGGGTGGGAATGCAGGCGGGTGTGTCTGGAAAGGAGCAGTAGGCTGACAGAGGAAAGGACAGATTTTAGGTAAACGCAGGTTAGAAACCAGAGATGCAGCAGGAGATGCTGGAGAAAGACGCAGAGGGAGAACCTAAAGGAACTCGAAAGAATCTAAGAAGGCTGTCAGTGTTACATAGAGAGAGAAAATTTACAGAATCCAAGAAATGTTTGATACAATGTTTCAGAGAGTTTTCTGGGTTTTCTTCCTATGAAAAGTCAGTAAAATCTGTATCTTGAACTGCTGTCTTCAAGAGTGAGTGTTAGGGTGTGGGTGAGGGAATGAGCTCTGCCTGAGACTGGGGGGCACCCCTTGGTGCTTCCAACAACTACCTTCCCTAAAGTCAATTACATTCAAGTTGTACAAGACACCAGCTCACTATAAAGAAAGACTACACAGTAGCTCTGAAAGCAGGGTCTTCAGCCAGTCAGAAATAGCCCAGAATGGAGCAGGGACTGAAAACAGTGGCAAGGGAAAGGAAACTGCATCTGAACTCAATTATGCCAGTCAGCCAATCAGTTCTCCAAGACACTGCGTATTATTCATGGTAAAAGTTAAAACAAAAAAGAAAATGGAGACTAATCATAAAAAAGCTTAATCATGAAAATAGAGCACACACATCTCTAAACAAAGAGCCTTTGGAGCCAATCACAAGCTCAAAATGAAGAGAGATACGGTACAGTTGTCAACTGGCTGAAGCATCAGGAAAAATATCCTGAGTTAATCAGAAGGCATTCTTTCTTTCCAGTGAGCCCATACCCATTACAATCCGCTGTGCTAATGACCATTACTCAAACTGACAACATCGTAACTAAAATCACCATTTGTTCAAGTTAATTTCTTAAAGATCTGTGATTTTCCTCCATTATATTTAATATTTATGAATCCTAACTCACTGGAACTTCTCTATTTTCTGGTTATTACCATTCATTTTCAGCATGTAAAATGAAGGTCATTAAAGTTGGACTTTTCCTTTTCTTTCCCATTTACCTAGCATTACATCTTTAAAAGGCAATATAATTCCAATCAAATGCTTGGCATACAATAACAGTTTTGCCTTTACTTGAATATTATGTTATTGGGAACAAAATCCAGGTCCCATTAACTTTGTCTGCTATGTAGAAGTATTTCTCACTTTAAGCAAGAGCTACTTTCTGACAAATCTGGCTAGCAAGTGAATACTTTTGGTAAGTAAATCCTGATTTCACTCTGGCTTCTATTGTAAGAGAAGAAAAAATATTCGAAAGCAATTGAAAACGACTGGCAGAGAAGAGATGAAGTTGGCAGGCAGGTTACCAGCATGCTGAGTACAATATTCTGAGTTCTTTCTCCTCACTCTTTCCTCTTTCCCTGGAATTTCTCATTTGATTCACGATTCCTTTGGGATATAATATTCATGGTTCTTGGAACTCAATGCCTTTCTTACTTTTCTGGGAACTTACAGTGTTAAATGAAATTGATTCAGCTTGCCAATGGGTTCCATAATCAAACAAATGAGATATTCTTTAATGTTACAAATCTTTGGATTCTGAAAAGGAGATGCATGCCCTATGGCAGAAAGTACCTAATGGAAAATCTGTAAAAAATGGGCTACTGGAGTAGCCGCTGCCACACTTGGATTGCCTCACACACACATTCTCATGCCACGGCTCTTATCGCTTGGTATCTCTGGAGATGCTGACTTTTAATTGAATATGTTTAACAGAAAGGGAGGTTCAAATCTTCTTCATAACATGCTATACATTGATGACAGAGTTATCCTTAGACCTCAGTTCTATATAGTGTTTCCTCACTGCCACTTCTTTTCCAAGTTTGGAAAACACTGTTCTCAGAAAAACCCCCAAAAAGTTTCCCCACCATTGCCCTTGGACTTCCGTGCATAGATGGAAGAAGAGAGGGGGGCAAGCAGAGAGAGAGAGAGACAACAGATGAAGTAGAATGGCATGCAGTGAGATGATGAGAAAAATAAAGGCTAAGTGAGAAGTGAAGGACTTTGCTCAAACTGAACTGGTATGGAATGGTCTCTTGTGCTGGGAAAATGAGTTGAAAAGGGCCCTTGGAGAGAATCAATTCTCACCCTCACTGTAAACAATAAATATGAAAGGAAAACAAACTACCAAACTTAGTGCCAGTTTTCGTTCCAAATTAAATGCGTTGTCTTTGGAGAATTCATACACACATACACAAAGGGGGATAGGAAGGCATTTCTGTCTTACTTTCTTTGAATCACCAAGTGGATTCAATCCTTGTCTTTTGTTAGCTCATCCTCATCGGAAGCAGTGGGTGGTATGGGAAACGGGACTTGATGTAAACCAGCCTGCCAAAGAAGCATCCCTAAGTCCCAGCTCCTACCAGGCCAGTAGTTTGTACCCTCCTCCTACTCAGTGTTAGGACAAAGGAAAGAAATTTATACCTTAACTCAATTATAATTAAGACACCATAGACAAAGTAGGGATTATTTTTAGGGCTGCCTAAGAAAAAAACACAACAAAATGCTCCATCAACATTTAAAAAACTAAATATGTGAGAAAAAAATGCAGTCTCTTCTTTCTAGGAGCTTGAATTATGACTTAAGGAGTTATTTGAAAGCTTGTTGGGGAACATGTCAAAAGGATGTGAGAAACGCCTTCCTACCTCCCGTTGAGCTTATTTCAAAAAGGAGAGAAAATATGGAGGAAGGAAAGGATACTGCTGGGAAGATTCCGACAGGCCAGTTAGAATAACAGCAGATGTGGAGGAAGATGACATGGAGAAGGTGAGCATTCACTGCAGCTGCACTCCTGAAAATGGGAGAGAGAGTCATACAGATTTGATGGAAGGCAGGTTTGGTGAATGAAAGGAGAATGAGAAATATGGAATGAAAAATCTCTGAAGGTGCCTGGCCAGGAAGACTCAATGGATCCTGGTAATGCAAACAGTGGCCAAGAAGTTGACCGAAAATTTGATCCTTCTCTCCAGGGAAAAGATGAGAATGCCAGTTACAAGAAGGTATGTGTTGAACCACCAGATAGCAGGCCGATTAGAGCAGAAACATATTACTCTTTGTGCTACTGAAAGTATTCACACATCTTTATGTTCACAGTCCTTTAAACAGAGAGCAACTCAATAAATTCTTATTTATGTGATGCCATCAGCAGTAGCAGCGCCCAGATAGTTTTCCTCTTTTGTTTATAGGCAGAAGGGGACAGAATAAGATGCATGTGATTTTTTTTCTTTAACTTCATATCAGCTAGTGACTGCCCTCTGGGTTGCAGTGTTAAGGTGGGAATTGAAGGGTTTTGACACTTTTACCATACCTCTTTTCATTCGCAAAGACTTCTAATCTTGAAACTGGCTCTTTGTTTTAAATCAGGCATCTATTGATTAACCGTGAGACCAAGCATGGCTCACCAGGGGCTGAGGTGGGGTATACACTGTGGAATTAGGACAGTTAAACACTGAAATCGATCCTCCCTTTCTCCTGCCGCTGTTGCTGTAGCAAGCTGTTTCTCTAAGCTATTAATTTTATTATTAGCACACCTGGAGGCATTGCTTCCCTAAGGGAAAAGCAATTCAACTGTGTGTGCCACAAGACTAGTGGCGGGTGATCAATGACACAGCTGGGACCGGACAGGGAGTTGTATCGCACCCCCACCTATTTGAAATTTGGGGATGATCTTTCTTGCGAAGTAAGGGACACGGAATCCGATGTTGTTTCAGATCTTCAAAGTCATCAAACTCTGGTTAATAAGAACTTGCCCTATTGTTTGTTTGTTTTTAAAGAAAACATGGAAATAGAGGTCCAGTAAGTTCTAGGACTAAATAGGCCACTTCAATGTGTGGCTTCCTTTGAGCCATTTCCCCATTCTATTCATTGTATAAAATGAAACAGCGAAAAAGAGGGGTCACACTTAGATCAGAAGTTGTAAGCTGGCTGCTCAAGGCTTAGCCCTCCTTTGCCCAGAGTGATGTTGACTTTGTGAACTGCACACAAATTGATGCAGTTTTGAAAACAAATCAGTGGCCAGCTTTCAAAGAGCAGGATACTTCATATGAATCTCTGGATTTCTGGTTTCTTATTTAAAAATCAGATCCTAACACTGGATCTCTACAACCTATTGTGCAATTGACAGGAATTGAGAAGCGACCGACCCCCTTTACAGGACTCAAGCATTCTATGGTTTCCTGTGTTCTCACTTGGCTCACATGGCCTGTGAATGCTGCCTGCTCTGTCCCTGGGCAGTTGAAATTGTAGTCTCTAGTGAAGATTATCCCACAATTTAAATTATGTGGGAATATTCCAATACAAATAATGTCCTTCGCAGACCATGACAAATACCTGTCTTCCTTGATTCCTTTCTCCTTTCTTTTCTCCCTCTTTAATCCTCTCTCTCTCCCTCCCCCTCCCTTTTTCCCTCTCTCTCTGTATGTGTATATGTATGGATATACACACACATAAATACACACTATATATATATATATTTATGCACATGTATATATGTGTTTATATGAGATATATAAATATTTCATACTCTAGAAAGAAATAAGTCTTAGCAAAAGTACATTTTACAACAAAGAATATGGAAAGAGGACCTAGAGGTAACTTAACTATTTTAAAGGTGTCCAAATGATGAGGTTGAGGCTGCTTTATTTCATGTTCATGTGAAAAAATATATATTTAACTGTTTTATGGCACAAACAGTGCTGATTTAGTTGCCAGAGAAGTCCCCAGGAAATAGCTTATTCATTGTTCTGATGTTCTGTAGCGGCCAGGTAGCAGAACAAATGCAGTTTACAATGAAAACAGATTTTGATCACAGATAAGCAATATACTGAGTTCTGCCAGCCCCAAGCAAAAGTATAAAGAAGGCTCTTGGCTCTTATAATACAATTTTCTGTATCCTCCAAAGACTGACTCCCTTCTTCATTCCTATAACAAATGTTGATTGAGCAAGTATTACTGTGCTAGTCACTGAAGGATTAGGTGGCCTTCCACCTGGCCTTCCATCATCAGAAATCCATGGAAATCCACTTCCGACTTCCAGCACGCCATGTTGTAGAAGTAGCATATGCTTTGGAAGGAGACAGCTGTGGGTTTGAACACTGGCTTTGCCAATTATTGACTGTATGTCCCTGTCAGGTTACTTAATCTCTCTGAGTTTATATATCTTGGTTCTTACAGACAGTGCTAGTGAAATGGTTTTAATAATGTCTACCTCTAGTACAACAGTATAAAATCAAGCAATTGTCTGATACTTTAGTGACTCCAGATTGGATCTAGCTGAATTCACCGCAAATCTTGGCATTCAAGATCCCAGAATCAATTGACTTCCTCATGAGGTATATGGCAAGATATGCTACAGACATACTGAGGGAATGTATTCTCTTCCCAGGTCTGCAAGGGGGCATAGTTTCAAAGGCAAGAACTTCCCAGTGCCATACCTCCACCCACATCTCCATCCGGGATCTTAGAGGTCTTTGTTTAACTTTTGCATGTGGGAAGAAATCAAAAATCAATTACTTTAGCGAAAGTTTAAAGGAACTCCTTTCATAGGACAGAAAAGTTGAATAGGGCAAGAATTACTCTCAGGTTAAAAGTCCCCTTCTCCCACATCCAGGCACACTTCATATCTGGATCCCCTCTCATGACATGTGAGAGCTCCTCTCTATTTCTTTCTCCTTTTCCTCTCTCTCTCTGCCTACAGAATCACTTTCTGCAAAACTCTTTGGGGTCCAATATTTACTTAGGAGTGCACTGTGCCTGGTGGGGTCTTCCCTCTCATTCTTGGGTGAGTGAGGGTCCAAGAGACTAGAAGTACACATCCCAGCAGGGGAGCTAAGCCTCCCCCGTGTCGCGGAATCTGGTCTCAATACCAGGAGTGTAAGTGAGACAGTCAGTTATAGGCAGACCTCCCTCAGCATTCACTGGAGATTAGTTCCAGGAAATGCCACCACCCCTCCAAAATCCAAGGTTGCTCAAGTCCCCTCCCTAAAATTGCATGGTATTTGCACATAACTTGCACACACCCTCCAGTATGCTTTAAATCCTCCTAGATGACTTATCATACCTTATACAATGTAAATACAATGTAAAGAGTTTTTACACTTTATTTTGAAATTTGTGTTATTTTTATTTTTGTATTGTTATTTTTCTGAATATCTTAAGTTCCTGCTTGGTTGAATCCACAAATGCAAACCCATGAATATGGAGGGAGGACAGTATATTGATCAGGATTTTACAGTTAAGATTTATAAGAAAGCACATATGTATTTTTTGACACTAAAAGCTGTAAATGAATAATAATTATGTGCAAGGATGGGAGTGAGTAGAGGTATAGATAATATGGTAGAAGGTTAATACAATTATGTCCTATGATGACATTTTGGTCAACGAGAGACGACATATAGCAAGGTGGACCCATAATATTATAATTCTATATTTTTACTGTACTTTGTTTACATGTGTAGAAACACAAATACTTACCATTGTATTATAATTGCCTATAGTATTCAGTACAGTAACATGCTATATAGGTCTATAGCCTAGAAGCATCACCATATAACCTAGGTGTGTAGTATGCTGTACCATCCAGCTCTGTGTGACCAGATTCTGTGATGTTTGCACAAAGACAAAATTGCCTAATAATGAATTTCTCATAATGTATCCCCATTATTAAACAATGTGTGATGGTAACTGTTGAAGATGGGTAATGATCAAATGGGGCTTCATTATACTATTCTATTTATTCCAAATATATTTAAACATTTATACAATAAAAAATTTTAAATAATAAGAGATTTGGTATCCAAATACAGGTGTGTAGATCAGACTGCAGGAAGCTAAGGCATATAAAGCATAAAGAGTCTATATGAAGTTAAATTCACTTTCTTTAATTTAAATGATTGTCATTTTTTTCTTAGGAGATATTTCTTATTTTTGGCATTTAAATATGGATTCTTTTATAAAGTGACAATAATAACATTAGTAATAAGAGCTCTTATTTATAAATAATAGACCTTTAGCCTGATTGTGTAACTGAAGATTTAATGGAACACATCCAATAAGATTTATTTTAATTTTAAAATCTATTATTTTCTTTTAAAATTTACATTTTTGAGGTTTATTGTAACACGTTATTCCTGTACATGTTGTCTGTAGCTGCTTTCATGATACCAACTCGAGTTGAGTAGTTGTGATAGGGACCATATGGCCCACATAAGCTAAAATATTTGAGCCTTTGCAGAAAAAAAATGTAGATCCCTGATCTTCCTCTACTTCTGACTCATCATAGGTGCTCAATAAAAGCTTCCACCTTTTCCGTCTGAAAGAACCATTCCCTTAGGTTTCTTGTAGATGACTGAGTACTAATTGGACACATTAATTTCAGCTATTAATGGCTGATAATAGCTTTATATGTCACCACTCCCAGATAGGACACTAAACTCCCCTTGCCTTAAAATGCAAATGTTAGCAGAAGAACACAGCTAATAAATCAATTCTAGGAGTCAAGAATACCGAGCTCTTTTCTGGTGGGGGCACTTTTTCCTACTGAGATCCTTTACTGCTTTCTTCCACACATCCTACCAGCTGTCCTTGGTGTTTATCTATTTTTATAATTGCATGGATTAGTATAAATATATCATAAACTCACATGCACTAGCTAGTATTCTCTATAATAGTTAAGCCCTTTCAGAAGTAAGTGACAGGGATATAGCATAGTAGTTAAGAGTGTGATGTTCAGCACCTAACAGACCTCACTCCTTGCTTTGTTAGTAAATAGCCATGTAATTTATAATCAAAGGCTCACTCTCCCTGTCTATAAAATGGAGATGGCAATAGCATTCATCCTTCAGAGCTTTTGTGAGGATTAATGAGAAATGTCTAAGGAACCGCTTACCAGAGCTAACATTTATGGAGCATTTACTATTTTTATTCCTTGAGTTGCAAATGTCAGTACCTCCTAGGGATAATGATCCCTGCTAAATTGGGTTTGTCCAGGGACCAAAAGTTAGAGTGTGTGACCTTCAAAACTGCACCCTGTCCCAACTCCCTGTTCCTTCTCACCGTCATTAATCCCTGACTCAAAACCTAATTTCAGAAGGGGAACAGCTTTCATAAAGTCACAGGTGCCTCACATGAAAATCTCTTCCAAATGTATAATTCTGTAACTCTGCATGCTATCTTAATAGTCTACAGTTCCAGTAATAAAGATAGGTTAATTTTGCATTAGATGAGCTTTAATGTACATCCAGAACTCAGAAACTGGCTTATGTGTTCATTAGTGGAAATCTTGCCTAAAGTGGGTCACATAGAACTAGAGGAAACTGAGATACTTTGGGAAGGAAAAAGGCATTTTGCTTCATGTGTCATCTTCCATTATTTTTGATGAGTTGAAGGGTTGTGAAGCAAATGAGTCTGATATGTTTTCTAATGTGTCACTGGTACACAACGTTTTGAGAGATCGCCAGGGAAGTGATTTTTCTAGTCATATTGGCATCCTGTGCCAGACTTCAGCAAAGGGTGTAGGAGGCTGCTATGGCCTCATTGCAAGTGAGGGTCACACCTAGTATAACCTTCTCATTTGGCACAATAGCAGTGAGACACCTTCACAGTGATTTAGTCTTATCTGGAAATGCCATGCAAAGAACCTGAGCTTGAATGAAATAGACCCATGGCTAGCTTTGCCAGTAGTCTCAGGCAAAGTGCTCCACCTTTGAGACTCTCAGTTTCCTCATAAAAAAAAAAATATATATATATATATATATATATATATATATATATATATATATATATATGTTCCTGAGCCAAAGAATGGCGTCTGTAAAGCACATTGCACAATTTCTGTCACATAAGCTCAAATTGACCTATTATCTGTGAAGTTCCTTGAAGAGCACTTTGAACATAGTAAGCACTCAATAAATTGTAGTTATCATCATTATTCTTACCATCTTCATTGTTACTGCTGTTATCAAAAGCTGACCAACGAGATCAAAAATTATTTTTACAGGTCTCATATTTTGTAATGCCTCAAGTAGAAACAGTAATAGGTTTAAGACACAATATGAGCTTCAAATTTAAATCTACACCTACAAAGAGCTATATCTCCTCTGGGCCTTTGACTCTGGCTAGGGTTAAAGGAATTTTTATATAAAATATAAAAAAGCCATTCTATATGTTGAAAAGAGTGCCCCCACCACCACAACCCATCCCACCCTTTCTGTCTGTTATAAACTCTGTGATGGTGAGATTCTCCAGGTGGCATACAAAGGAAAGAACTCACAGGCTCCACTTAAAGTGAGCTGAAATGCTTAAGAAAACAAAGATATCCCCTGCCTAAGTTTCCGCAGTGCACATGGGGAATCAGATTCATACTTCCATTTAACAGTCTCAGGAATTGCACACCTATAGTGATTTCCCAAGAGTGCAATGCTGAAAATGTACCCCAAGGTGTCAGGAACAAATGTGTATAATGATGCCTGCCTTGCCTGACTACAACTGCAGTGTACAAGTCTTAATGGATTTAAGAGAAATAGGAACTGACACGAAAATGACATTTTTTGTGAACAAGATATATTAGATGTTTTCCACACTTCTTCCTCACTCCCTCCCTCCCCCAACAACAGGATTTTCCCCTTTGAGACAAAAGTTTTCAGTCTGTGATTCTATACCACGGCAGCAACGCAGATTCAAATGTAGGTATTTTCTATTACTGATACTAAACTCTTGCCTGAAAGGGGAAACGGATCCCACGTAAGATCTCTCTGCTGCCACCCTCCTTACAGCCCTTGTGAGTATTTATGTCCTGCAATATCTTTTCCCTTCTTTTCTCAACCTCCCATTAGGTCAGATTGACACGAAGAGCATCACTACCTACCAGCTTCACAAGTGAAGCTGCATGCTTGCATAACGTAGCGAATTGGAAGTCATTTTTTTCCTATTACATCTCAACAAATGGTTGATACCATGAGAGTTCCCAACCATAGTGAATATGATCAAAACCAACAGAAGACAATTGGGTTCGATGTACATGATCCTCTCTCAGTGTTGGGAAGAAATACCTAATTAATACCCTGACCACTTATGTGTGGTCATTTGTGTTTGGCTCTTATAAGTGTATGCTGTGCTAGCAGTCTGGAGACTTGGTTTCCATACCTTGCTGTGCCTCTAATTAGCTGTGAGCAATTGAGGAATTCCCTTACCTTACACAGAGAGTTCTTCATTTCTTCACATGAAAAGTGAATTGAGACACAAGAATAGACCAAAAATAAAAAAAAATTCATGTCTTGTAGCAATACCAATCCACTGATAGTCGCTCCATGGATCACTGTGTTGAATGGATCCTGGTGCTGTAACCTGGACACAGCAGAAAAACCATCATGGTTGGATGGGTTCTGCCCACACTAAGATGAGACGAAGAAGGTGGAGTACTGAGCACAGCTTTGCTGTACTTAGAGTAGCTTCGAATGATATTTATACAAAAAAAGTATTATCTAATGTTAACATTGAGACTTGAGTTGCTAAAGCTTCTTCCTTGGGAAAAAGATTATTCCTTTCAATACTGTGAAGTCATGTACAGAAGTTGTTAATGGATCTGGTGACGTCAGTGTGCCAGCAAGATCACCTTCACTGTCCCTGCTGCCTTGTCATGTTATTTCTGTGTGAAAAAGTGAGAATTCAAGTACTATTAAGGTAAGAGAATTTTTAACAAGTTTTGAGTCTCACTATGTCTTCATTGTATTGTAAGGACACCTAAACAAATTGCCTATCTGATTCCATTGGGAGTACATTTTGAAGTCTTTGAAATTAATAGATCACGCCCAATGTGGTTCTTCTTTTGTAGGACCTACAGTCTTGTACAATGGTATCTTACATTGCTTTTGGCCCTCTCGCCCTGTTCTGTATAGACCTTAAGTACACTCCTTTCCCTCGTACTAAAATGACCACTTTCCCGTTCTAATATGCACGCTTTTTGTCTAAGGAAAGATGACAATAAAATTGATGTAATGATGCCCAAAAGCTGACCCACACTCACAGGGTACAGATCATAGGGCATGTGTGCAAGGGGTTAGAGACCTTAGTGGCTCTCTGAGAAATCTATTTACTTCAAGTGAATGTGGACACACATGCATCCCAGCAACAGGAAAGGATGGGATACTAAATAAATGGGATACTCAAATGGGATACTAAATAAAGCTTTCTGGGATGATCAGAAAGAGAAGTTCAGTCAATCAATCAATCTATCCCATACACAAAATAACATGTATATTTTTAATGACATATACGTGTTATTTTATAAATGAAATATTATTTTGTGGATAACATGCTGTATGTAACATATATGTATGTATATCTATATATGTATGTGTGTGACTCTGTATGTATATATTCCTAGGTATAATATTAACTTGTTAAATTTTTTATAACCTTTCTAGAATTTCTTTTCCTGACAGGCATGAATATATATGTTTCTTTTTTTCCCAAGGATAAACAAATTGTCCCAGCACCATTTATTGATATACTAATATGCTCAAAACACAAAATAAATGAAAACAAAAATGAATCAAGAAAATATTTACCAATAACACAATGAAAGATAACAAAGGTCATTTAAACATATATATATATGCAAATTAACAAAAATAAAGCAACCTCTACTTCACAAGTGATTAATAAGTTCATACAAAAATAATATAAAGGAAATAGGTTGTCCACCTGGTTCATTAGCAACTTTCAAACAAGGAGTATGTCCCAATTGGCATGAATTGTTGAAATGGGCCCCCTCAAACACTGCTAATGAAAGTGTAGAAAAGAAAAGCCCAGAATGGGAAAGTCAGGAAGCCTTCGAAATACTTGTAGCTTTTGACCTAGAAATTGTATTATGGATTCTTGGCTCTCTCTTCTCCTGATACCATGGTCCTTAGAAACCTAGAGTAAAGTAAAAAGTACCCCTGGAGATTTTACTGAGCACCTGGTTTATATCACACTGTGAGAATCAAGCAAAATACAGATTCCAGCTTGGCTCAATGTTAAAGACTTTTGCAAAGATTTTCAAAGCTCTAAACATAGAAGGACTGTAAAATGTCCCTCCCACCAATCTCATTTCTCTCTCCCTACACCTTTGCTATGACCCACAGATCAATGAAGTTTAGGGAGAGGGGATGGGGAGCTTCATGGAGAGGCAGAGAGAAAATTCACCTTAAAAGGAGCTAAAGGTTTCAAAACAACCCTGGTCCTGTTCTGAAAAGTATTTTCTCACCCTCAATATCTCACCCCTGCCACACCTTAAAAGTCCCAAAATATAGAATTTGTACATTAGACTAGGGATATTGTTATTATGTTCATTTATACCCATTATACTCTTGTCAGTGGAGGGCTATGACCCTCCAACTCCAAGATCTAGTACGCACCTGTCTAATAAAGTTTCCAGTTCAACTAGACAAAGAGGAATCAAAATATGCCATCATGCAAATACAGAACATTCAAAGTCAGTCTGTTTTGAAGAATTTGGACAGAATTTGAATTAAGGGTGCCCTATTAGAAGGCTTATGAGTTCAGCCAGGCTTGGTGGACACCTGTAATCCTAACACTTTGGGAGGCTGAGATGCATGAATCACTTGAGGTCAGGTGTTTGAGACCAGCCTGGCCAACATGGTGAAAACTTGTCTCTTCTAAAAATTAGCTAAGCATGGTGGTGCATGCCTGTGATCCCAGCTACTCAGGAAGCTGAGGCAGGAGAATCACTTGAACCTAGGAGCTGGAGGTTGCAGTGAGCCACGATCATGCCACTGAACTGCACTCCAGCCTGGGCAACACAGGGAGACTCCGTCTCAAAAAAAAAGAAAAAAGAAAACAAAGTTTTATGAGTTCCTTTCAAATAACTTTCTTTAAATTTTAGATTTTCATAGGACTATTATGCCTCAATAAATTCTAATTCAGATAATTTATAATATGCAAATAACCTAAATTATTAATATAAAGTTATATCTTAAGGCACCTGGTATGGTATTATTTTTCACAGTAAAAAAAAAAAAAAAGAAAAAGAAATACACTCTCAAATAGAGCACTGGATATTTAAATTTTGTTACTTCTATATGATAAAATCATATGTATCCATTCAGGGGCTGGGTGCATTATGGGTGCCTGGCACCTATAATCATAGCTACTCAGGAGGCTGGGGTGGGTGGATAACCTAATTCTGGGAGTTTGAGGTTACAGTGAAGTATGATCATGCCACTGTACTCCAGCCTGGGTGACAGAGTGAGACTTTGTCTCTCTAAAACAGAAAAAAAAAAAAGAAAGAATAATATTATTTAATTTTGCTGTGATTTGACAGTGTGAAAATTATAACATTAAATTTAAAAATTGCTGAAACTAAAAAATAATAAATTTTACTTCTAACTTGTATTTTGTGGTTTTGGGGAAACTAAATTCACAAATATTATAATTGTAGATACTTTTCTTCCACACTACATAACAAATATAAATGGAAAACTGAATGGTTTTTTTCAGGCTATGAGTGATTCTATTAACTACAGTAGTTTAAAAAGTAGATTTCTGGTTAATAGTCTTCAGTTTATTTATCTTTGACTGCTTGACTGTCTTGTCACTTCCATCTCAAACTGTAGAAAGTGGCTTTATTTCTGTGGTCACGTTCCAGGAAGCAGGTGAGGAATGATTAAGATAAACTTTTTTTTTTCTCCTTTTTTTTTTTTTTTTTTGGAGATGGAGTCTTACTCTGTTGCCCAGACTGGAGTTCAGTAGCGCAATCTCAGCTCACTGCAACCTCTGCCTCCCGGTTCAAGCCATTCTCCTGCCTCAGCCTCCCAAGTAGCTGGGACTACAGGCATGTGCCTTCACAGTCAGCTAATGTTTTGTGATTTTAGTACAGACCGTTTTACGTCGTGTTAGCCAGGATGGTCTCGATCTCCTGACCTTGTGATCCACCCTCCTTGACGTCCCAAAATGCTGGGATGACAGGTGCGAACCACCGCGCCCAGCCTAAAATAAACTTTTTATGGGTGTGAATTACTGCATACATGAAAATGAATAGAGGATAACCAGAAAAAAAGTGTTAAAATTAAAATGCAAATAAGTAAGCCTTAGTGGAACAAAAACATCATGGATCTTTGAGTCATTTACAATCTAATCCACAAAAATGTACATAATGTATATAAAAAATGGAAGGAAATAGGCTGAATGATTTCTCCCTGCATAGTTTGATATCATGGATAATTTTTTTATCATCTTATTTGTCTTGATCTTCCAAATTTTCAAATGTATATTATTTGTACAATTTAAAGATTCAAATATTACTAAGAAACAACGTTCGTGTTAACTACACCTTTGCCACCACCGAAAGACTCCTGACTGTGCCAAATTACTTTCATCAGGAACAATCATTTAAAGGTACATAGAACTGGTCACAGTAGTTGTCAAAAATTAAAAACCTTGTCAAACTCTTTATGGCTTTATAAACAGTTTGTTGTCAAAAGTGAGCTGCTTGCAAAAGCAGCATAAAAAGGGGAAAAAGGCTCTCTTTCCCTTTTATACTGAGTGAAGGGTTTCCTATAATTTTAGCAGTCATTAAGATTTACTAATGAAGACTTGAGATGGAGTCTAAAAAAGGAAATATAAAGTTAAGTGGCTCATTTCGTGTTTTGAGAGGTAAAATATTAAGAGGAAAAAGAAGTGCTATCTCATCAATCAGAAACCACATAAACCTGGAAAAGTAATGCAGCCCTTTCCAGCAGTAGCCCGAGCTGAAGAACGGCATTGGCCTAGCGAGACTACCTTCTAATAGGTGAGAGGCTATTTCAATCTCCATACCCATTTAATCACAGGGCTGTTTGAGCACTGACTGCCAATTATCCTGAATTATGTGTCATATAGTAGGTTTGTGATCTGGGCTATAGTGCATTAGGGACCCAGCAGAGACCACCATGTTGATTTGACAAGGTTCTTAGAGTCGGGATGAATAAATTAATGCAACAGAATGATTCTGATGAACAGAAGATTGAAGCCAAGCTCTCCGAGATGGAAGATTAGTGACTAATCAGCTCTAACACCTGGTTTCCATAACACTCTAATAACAACGCCTCACGCTGCTGTAACAAAACACAGCAGCCTCTGCCAGGAGGAGAAATGTGAAACAGCCTCAAAAGTTATGGCTTGGGGTGCTTTAGTCACAAAAGAATGTATTTCACCTGTTTCTGGAAAATTAGAGCAGCGGCAATTCTTTCCCCTCTTTATAATGGGAAGGAGGGTGGGAGATGGTTGTGAATTCAAAACAACCAGGTTCCCAGGAGAACAGATTGAATGCGAAATCCACGGCTGCTAACTTTTCAATTCAACTTACATCAGCTGAAAACAGGAGCAGGCACGCTAGGAGTGGGAGGGAGAAGAGAAGGAGGTTGAAATAGCTAATGCTGATGGGACTGTAGAGTCACATCACAGGGCGGAGAGAGACCCCGGGTGACAGTCAGCTCTGACCTCTTATCTCTAGGCTCAGAGTAGACAAAAGCAAATGCCTTCCAGACCCCAAGTCTCAGTATTTTGGTCACAATGGGGAAGAGTTCAGGACCTGAACATCTGTCAGGTAAAACTAAGATGCAAAATCACCAAAAGTCTCATACCATCGCAAGTGTGTATCTTAAAATAGACCTGTCATTGCTGCTCCTATAATGAGGGATTGATTGCTCTTTGGGCCGGTGCCCTTCAGCAGCATCAGAGGAGGCAGCCTTTTCAGAACCAGCAATACCCATTGCTTGTCTTCCCTTTTGCCATAACTTCCTAAAAGGCAGACCACTCACGATGCCCTGTTTTGTTAAATCAGAAAGCACTTACCTGCGATGTCGAGTCTCACAGAATACCTGAGACAGATGCTGAAATCACATTTCGATGTCTATCAGAACAGAGACATCCAAGCATTAGAACCATTCTCTGACGACTGCTTAAAAACAAAGTGAGCCTATAGGAGCATCTCTGTGCTAACCTGCGAATGACTCTGAGACCAAGAAAACCCAGTTTAATCACAACTGTATGTCTGAAGACCTGGTGGGTGGAGAGGAGAAGTTACTCAAATCACAAGAACAACAGCAAGGATTTGTTTAGCAGAAGACGTAAGGTCAGTTCTCCCAGAACTGTTGAAACAAGATTTGATACACTAGCATGAGACTCACAGTCAACCTTTAAAGGAAACAACAGCTTTGGAAGGCAGGTGGGCCTGTCTTTGAAGTTTCTATTTCCAACTGCAATTCCTATGCACACAATTGGACTTTCTAGTCACAATCTGTGTAATTCTGCAACTTGATCTCTAGCCAGGGGTCGGATCATCAATTTGGATTTCATGTTTCTTTTTCATTCTGGTTATTTCTCCATATAGGACACATTGCTGTGCTCCACATTCAGCTCATCAGCTCAGGAAGACCCATGTGGTTTTTTTTACGGTGACTGGCAGAGAAGCCAACTACACGTTGTCCCAAGGGCTGTTTCCAAATTTGGTCTCCCAAAGGGAAGCTCGCTAAACTCCTCTAGGCATGCTTTAATTCCGACCCATTTTCCCACTTTCATTTGTTCTAATACCTGATTCTTTCTTCGCTTCAGTAAGCCTCACCAAAGGGAAGGCCGGGGGAGAGCCCCGTTGTTTTATCTGTGTTATATTAGAAATCATTTTCTTTACCTCTTTTCCAGTTTTTCACCCCCAAACTCCAATTTAAGCCTCGGTCACAAAAATCAGAAGTCCATCTTTCAAACACAGCATTTTGTCAGGCGATACGTCTATGTTAATTTATGCCTAATCTTCTCTTTTTTATTGTTTTATTTTCTCTCTCTGTTGAGAATTTTTAGTGAGTATCGTTAAATCAAGTAAAGTGTCCTCTTCACATAAGCTTTCAAAGAAAAATTCAGGGAGGGGTAAAAAGGTGGATCTTTAAAAGGGTTGATTGAACTTGTACTCATAAAAGCCACATTCTGGGCCATTGGCTGAATTCCACTGTTAAATATTTTTATCTTCTTACCCCAAATTATAAATGCCCTAAAACATAAAGTAGAAAAAAGCCAGGTATCGTCAGTGTTCTGCTAAAAAGGTTCCCTGCCACCACCAAAGGAATCTGCAGATATTCCGAGGAGTCAGTGTGGTTTTGGTGGGAGCAGCAGGTAGTAGTTTTGTGTGTAGAAAGCTTAGGAGAGAACACAGCTGCTATGATAACGAAACCCTCAAATCTGAAGTGAAACAGGCTTTGTCTCCTGTCCCTTCAAAGACACACCAAAGGTTTCTAAGGGCCATGAAAGGAGCATTGCAGGCTTACGGTTCATCTGAAACGGTGTCACTTTTCTAAATAAAGATAGCCAAAAAATGATCTTCAAGAAATGGAACCAAATGATATCACTAGTCTACCTGTCACCATCGCGTGGTGCTATAGCGTATAGTTTACATAAGACTGAGTAGAGAGGAATCTCATGGAAGAACTTGAAATCTAAGATAGTGATCTCTGATGAGTTATAGATGCTTTTGAGAACATGTTGAAACATATAAAAGCCTCACTCAGTAAAAGGGCAAGTATTTGTACATGAATAAAAATGTGCATATTATTTCAGGGGTTGTATTCAAGGATAAGAATCACTGTAGAAGATATCAATAATATAATTTATTTTGGCCATTTATAATATCACATCAGCACATTAAAATCTCCAAATAAACTAGGTTCTTAGCTTCAAGGTGCAGAAGGGAAACTGGTGTGTTTAATGGGTTAAATGGTTAAAAAAAAGAATTTTGTGTGTACACAAAAGATTAGGCCCTTCTCTCCACAAAGCTTCAGTCATGTAACAGTGAAATCAGGGTGTATTTGTCAGGGTTCTCCAGAGAAACAGAACCAGTAGGATAAAGATAGATAGATGAGGTTGAGCATAGTGGCTCACACCTGTAATCCTAGCACTTTGGGAGGCCAAGGTGGGCGGATCACCTGAGGTCAGGAGTTTAAGACCAGTCTGTTGGACATGGTGGAACCCTGTCTCTACTAAAAATACAAAAATTAGCACAGGGCAGTGGTGGGGGCCCATAATTTCAGCTACTGGGGAGACTGAGGCAGGATAATTGCTTGAACCCAGGAGGCAAAGGTTGCAGTGAGCTGAGATCCTGTCATTGCACTCCAGCCTGGGTGACAGAGTGAGACTCTGTCACAAACAAACAAACAAACAAACAGATGAATAGAAAGATAGATAGATATAGATAGATTCATTATGGAAATTGGCTCATGTGATTATGAAGGCTTGGAAGTCCTACCATCTTTCATTTGCAAACTGGAGACCCAGGAAAGCCAGCATTGTAATTCAGTCTGAATCCAAAGGCCTGAGAATAGGGTAAGAGTGGAAGTAGGGGTAGGTATGGGAGTGCTAGTCTAAGTTCTGGATTGAAAAGTGTGGAGAACCAGGAGCTCTGATGTCTGCAGTCAGGAGAAGATGGACAGCCCAGCTCAAGAAAATGGAGACAATTTGGACTCCCTCCACCTTTCTGTTCTATTCAGGCTCAGACGAGTGAATGAGCCTTGCTCTGCCCTCAACACCCCTGACATTAGTGAGGACAGATCTCAGTCTACTGATTCAAAGTTAATCCCTTTCAGAAACACCATCACAGACATACACAATAATATTTTATCAGCTCTGGGCCTCCCTTAGTCCAGCCAAGATGACACCTAAAATTATCCGTATCAGAGAAAGACAAGGAAGTAGGAAAGCTGCAAATGGAAATACATAGCTTTATTCAATTCGCTGCCATTGCAAAATATAAAATTTCTGATGATGGTCTTTATTTTTGAAAGTTTCAATGATCAAGGGAGTAAAAAGCAAGGCAATGAGATGCCATAGAAAGCACCTTTTCCATGGGTACTAGAGCCAGAAGCTAGTTCAAAAAAATGAAGATGCTTCAGTTGCTTGTCTACAAGAGTATATGGCGCGTACCTAGCTTATGGGTAGATTGGAAGGATTAAATGAGTTAAAGTATCTGAAAGAGATTTGCAGACTGTTAGGCACTGAACAAATGTCAGTTATTATTTTTACAAAGGGATGCAGACTCTTAATAGCATTCAGATTGGATAAAAATGCAGAAGGTCTTGGAATCCCTTTTGATTGCTCCCATATTAACCTAATAACCAGTCAGCAGAAGTTGTGCCTTGAATCCTGTTTGGAGTACTAAAGAAGTGGACATAAAGTTATTTATCACAGCAGAAATGACAAAGCAGCTGAAGTTTAGAATTCAGTCTGCAGCCTACAGTCCTCACTAGAGGTAGTAATGACTACATCAATCATAGTTTGCATTTTGCAAAATATTTAAAGTAGTAATCTCTAACATGGGCTTGGTAACTCAGGGTCAGAGAACAAGAAAATTAACAAGGGTGGGAGGAAGAGAATATGAAAACTACTATTTATTGGAATGTTTATTTTGTTTTTGAGAAAAATAATCATTTTTCTTTAATGGCAAGCATGACATCATAGCCACATGTATATTTAATTTACATTAAATATTATAGTGGCATGCATGCCACCCCTGGGGGTTGGGGAACCCTGCTCTAACATATGCCTGTATGAACATATGTATGTAGATCAGGGGTCCTCAACCCCCAGGGCAACACAGCAGGAGGTGAGCGAGTGAAGCTGAGCTCTGCCTCCTGTCAGATCAGCAGTGGCATTAAATTCTCAGAGGGGGGCAAACCCCAGGGTGAACAGCACATGCAAGGGATCTAGGTTGTGTGTCCCATATGAGAAAACCGAGGCTGGGAAAAGCTAGGTGTTTTCTGCTGCAGCTTACCTAGAAGATTAAGAATAGAATTCCAGGTTTGGGCTCTAATTCTTGTGCTCTGCACCTTTACACCCAACTGGGCCAGCTTGAAATCAGCTTTTGGCAGAAGTCACCAAATGGTAGCCTGAGGACTGCAAAGTTGACCAGTGTTATGTTTCAGGCAGCACAGATGGAATCAGGGCGTAAGAAGGAGAAATGAGTTGACTTTCTTGCGTAGGTCAGTATAGGAATGCTTTTTTTTTTTTTCTTTTCTTTCTTTTTTTTTTTTTTTTTTTTGAGACAGAGTCTCACTCTGTCGCCCAGGCTGGAGTGCAGTGGCGCATTCTTGGCTCACTGCAACCTCCGCCTCCCGGGTTCAAGCTATTCTTCTGCCTCAGCCTCCCAAGTAGCTGGGACTACAGGTGTACATCACCATGCCCAGCTAATTTTTGTATTTTCAGTAGAGGCGGGGTTTCACCATGTTGGCCAGGCTTGTCTTGAACTCCTGACCTCGAGTGATCCGCCTGCCTTGGCCTCCCAAAGTGAGGATTTCTTTTCTAACATAGAGTTTGGTTATGTTCAAGAGGAGTCATTAGAATATATACACATAAGGGTCAGGCATGCACTGATCCCAAACACTTGCAAAGTGATCTTGATCACTTCCGCAGCCATTTAAGTGCTCTGACATGATATTGAAATATGGTAGAAATGAGGCACTTCTCTCCAACCCCCAACCAAAAAACAAAAACAAAACCTTTTCACCATCATGATGTTTACGTATAGTTTATAAATGGTATTTTCCGTATTTCTTGCACTTTCCTATCTTAGTATAAGGTCCTCTGTAAATGCTAACTATTGCTTGTATTTAACAAGCCTCAGTCACAGGAAAAAATGCACAGCTCAGTTTCTGTAATCAGGGCAAAAAGGCTGAAAGAAAATGGCCTATTCTGGGTTATAACAACATAAACCTTACTTCCTCACCTCATGCTCGCCTCCCTATTTTCTGGTTTAAAAATATATTCTGAGCTAAGAATTCATTTTCTGAGATATCTTTAAAGAATACATTTTCAACAAGAGGAATTAGTATAATTCTTCTTGAAAACACCAAGTAATCTGTTCTTTTGAGTGAGTTTTGTGTACATAGGTTGAGTGGCCAAAAATGGATCTAAAAATAACGTATGTTTTCCGAATATAGAGGTTTCCAAGGTATATGTGCTTCTAGGCAAAAAATAAATGTTAGAAAATGTCCTTTTTCTAAGTCAAGAAGAAAATGACAAAATCACAGTTAATGTATACAATTAGGTGTGTACTTAAAATTGATTTGCCAGACTAGTTGTAGTAAATTAATTATATTGGTACATTTCCAGTCCTGAAATCCGTATCTGTAATGTGTCTTGAAAATTCAGTAAGTGGACGTTTTTTTTTTCATGGCTCAGGTGGTTCATATTGCTGATTTTGCAAGTTGGCTTGCTTGGATGTGAGCCATTGATATATAAAATACATATGTTACAGAATCATAGACTCTGAGGGCTGGCAAAAATCTTTAAAATAATCTGGTTGATCTCTTACTTTTCCGAAGAGGAAAGAGTGCTCCCAAGTAGAAACTCAAACAGCTAGGTTGGTAAACAAAAAGAAACCTAAACATGGTACATTTTCAACAAATGTTTACTGGTCTGATTCTGGGTAGTCACATTCAGAGATCATAATATGGCTACATAAATTATCAAAATCAAGGAAGAGTTTTGCTGTATTGTCTAGCTGACAAAGGAGATGTTTAACAACGTGTTATTTGTTCCTGCTACGTAAATATGATACATTGCTAAGAGGGCAACTGTGAGTTAAGCATCTGTTTTCCTAATAAGTACTATACCTATCAGATTTGCACGCTGGGAAATTGAGGAGAGACGATTTCCTAAAAACTGTACATATCAGGTAAGTGGCAGAGTTAGGACCAATGTGAAGCTGAATACATCATCAAACCAGCATCATTTTCATGCTTGACCTTACATATAAGCCGTACCAGCACTTCTAATCATGTGTGTGAATGTGGTATGAAATGAGGGATAATTCACAGAAAAGCATGGTGAGAAACAGCATATTGGGCCTTTAAATACAACCTTGTCTAAATTGTGTAAATAATGTTAGCTCCCTTTGATTTGTGGGAAAGAGGCAGAACAGAAATTAAGACCTAAGAAAAATCATATTTTTTAAGAAACAGTGGAACACTTTCATATCAGCATTTCTTCTTCATTTAAACACAATATTGATATTTTTAAAATTAGTTGTAAATATTTAAAAATACATGCATATTAATAGGAAAATCACACATTTCATAAGATCGTCTCAAAATAATTTTGAACTCAAAAGAGCATGAGGTTATTATTATTATTTTGGGAGGGTTTCCCTGCAAAAGCAACAGTGGAGGAGTCGAATCACCACGTCTGAAATATAAAAACATAAGAAATTGTAGGCACATGTGGAAATTTTCCTCATTTCCATTCCTCCCCTCAAAAATAAAAAGTTTACTTTTCTGACAACTTATTTTGGCTTAGAGTCAAAAAGGCAAGTGGAAAATCAGAATGTATGCATTTTTTTAAAAAAAGTAGACATCTTCTAATATTGTAAAAACAAAAAGAACATAATAAAAAAGATTTCTAAAGCCATTTTTAAAGTATAAATTCATCTAATCACTGTTAGTCCTAAAATAATGTAGAAGAAAAACTCAGAATGATGTTCCAAATTAAAATACAACTGGGATTACAGTGTACTTTAAAAAGGCAGCAAAAGTCTTTCAAGAAAATAAGAAACATTTATTTAATGCTTAATGGATACATTGAAGTACTGTAGCAACGTATCTGAAGAATAATTTCACATTTACTCAATTGGATTAAAAAAAATCATTGTAACTATATGGATATTAGCAGAACTTCCCCTGCAAGTATTTTTTAAAATTTAAATCAATATCATTAGCAATGCTATTTTCCATCCAAGCATCCAAATAGCAAATGCTAAAATAATCTTTACCTGAAATGTTTTACTACCATATTTAAATTTTAATAAGAAAACAAATGACACCTGTATACTGAATTTGATAGCGATATTAGTTATTATGAAATCTCTCCTAATTTAACTTGTATCATAAATAAAGCCTCAAATAAGATCTGCTATTTATGAATGCATTTGCTTTTTTTGCAGAAATAAACAGAGACTACCCATACACAGTAGCTGGACATGGAGAATAAAGAAAAGTGTGTTAATTCTAAATCCCTTCTAAAGGAATCTGAGGTTTCAGACAAAGTGTAATATGTAGATTTCTTAAGTTTCATAACAAAGCAAAAATAGAAGAGTTGGGCATTCTTAATGTGCTATGTTACAACCAAAAATTAACATGCTTCTCCTTCACTCTACTGAAACCAACATACTTCACAATTTTTATCACAGGCAAAATTGGCTGTGTGAAATTTTAATGTTTTCATTAGTATATTTATTTGCAAAGAGTAGAAACTTATTTTGATATTTTCTGTTTTATACAGCATTATTTCTTTACTCATGTTGAGCCAGACACATTTAAATATTGTGTGCTTTACACAACAGTGTATCTGTTATACATGTTGACCTAAAGATGGGATATATGAACAAGAAAATACACACACACACACACACACACACACACACACACACACACACACAAATGAGCTACTCCCTAGGGAAGAAAACCCCACAGAACTGAGGAAAATAAGCAGTTTGAAATGTAAACACTTGTGTTGATTCAAAAGAAAGGATGAAGGGAAGGAAGGAAGGAAAAAGAGAGAAAGCTAGGGTGAGAAGGAAGAATAAAAACGAGTTTTGCATAAGAATACAGAGGAATAAAGGGTTACCACTAGATTTGTTTCTGTAACAAACTTAAATAGCCTCATTCCAGGGAAAATCAGACCAACCAGGTCAGCATTTTTGTTGTCATAGGTTCTAAAATACCACTAATGCTGTAACAAAATTTTCTACAAAATCTTTTAGGAAAATCATTGCGCAAGTATATACCATGGCTATTTCTAGTCCATCTCTGCATTATTCTGCTTGAAGACTCTTCTTACATAACAAAGAAACACTAGGATTGAGGAGCCAAATTACAGTTGATCCTTGAACGACACAAGTTTGAACTGCGGAGATCCACTTACATGTGGATTTTTTTTTTTTTTTTCAATAAAAGCTACAATCAGTGTGCCTGCCTTTCCTGGCTCCCTTTCTACCTCCTCCACCTTTTCAGCCTTTGCCACCCCAGAGACAGCAAGACCCACTCCTCCTCCTTTTCCCTCTCCTAGGCTTCAAGATGGGCAGGATGAAGACCTTAATGATGAACCACTTCCACTTAATGAATAGCAAATATATTTTCTCTTCCTTATGATTTTCTCAATAACTCTTTCCTTTCTCTAGTGTACCTTATTTTAGGAATGCAGTATATAATGCATATAAATACAAAATGTATGTTAATTGACTATTGATGTTACTGGTCAGGCTTCGGTTCAACAGTAAGCTATGAATAGTTAAATTTGGGGGCAGTCAAAAGTCATACACAGATTCTCAGCTGCAAGGTGAAGTGGGTGACCCTAACCCCTGTATTGCTCAAGGGTCAACTCCACCTTCTGACAGCAAAACTCAACCAGCCTATAGATAACTGGGCAGGTCAGGTTGGAGCAATTTCTTTCTCCAGGAAGAATGAAGAAATCGCTAAGAGAAGGAGCGGGAGAGAAGGACTTGTAAAGAAGCGCTTACTCTGAATAGGGCTGGGGAGGAAAGGAAGGTGAGAGGATACAGCACAAGGACCAGGTCAGACAGTACCAACAGGGATTCAGCCTTGGCCTGAGTTGGCACCGTCCCCAGCTTTGCCAAGTCCTGCCTTTCCAAGAATACCCTTCACGCCTGCTGTGTTGTCTCAGCCTTCTTTCTTATTCTCCCAACTTGGCAGAAGGTTCATCTTTATTATTTTAAAACTTTGCGCATGCAGCTAGTATCAGCTAATCCCAGCTCCAAGACTGTGCCCTAGCCACGGTGACCAACCTTCCTGGCTTGACACGGGTTAAGGAGCTTCCTAAGGACCCGAGACGTTCAATGATAAAACCAAGAGTTGCAGACAAGTCTGTAAAAGTTGGTAACTCTCTCTCTGAATTTCTTCTGTGGTCCTCTGGTCCCACCAGCCATAAAGACATTTCTAATGAAGTCAGGGCAAGAAATGAACTACAAACTAAAAGTTCTAAATATATAAGTTGAAATTTGGGCAGAAGGGGTGGGGTGCTCAGGAAGCTTATGCCACCAATAAGCCTTATTTACTAAAGGGGGAAAATGCCTACAGTGTATAAATCCTATAGTAACTGTTAATCCTCTCCAGGAATGAAATAAAATAAAATAAAATAAATGCAGCTGATAAATTACTTACCGAAAATGTAATGCTCAAAGCAGTAACCACAATGCAATAATTACAGGACTTGATTAAACATAAAAATAAATCTGTCTTTTACTTCTCTCTCATCCCATTAGTACGTACAATGAAAGGAAAAGCCTTTTTAAAAGGTACCTCACGGCCAATTTTTTCCCCCTTAATTCTGCATCGTAACAAACAAAGGTAAAATCAAAAATCATGCAAGCAGTGAAATAGAAGCTTTTTCCTATTATCCTTGGAAGGA
This sequence comes from Saimiri boliviensis, assembly GCF_048565385.1. NCBI lineage: Eukaryota > Metazoa > Chordata > Mammalia > Primates > Cebidae > Saimiri > Saimiri boliviensis. The sequence goes on from NC_133468.1 coordinate 16,056,623, forward strand.
TGAGGACAGTGCCAATTAAAAACACGTTCCCATGTAGCTTTCAGAAAATGCCTTTTTTTTTTTTTAACTCCTTGAGAGTGGAATGCCTTATTAAGAGAAAAATCACAAAGTATAACAGCTTATAAATCATCAATATTTGGAGAGAAATCAATCCATTTGTCTCAATTTAAACATATGGAACCTCTCCTAACCTCATTGATGTATGTAAGTTTCTCTGTTCATAAAGTGTGAAATGAAAAGGAGCATTGAATCTGTAAAAATATATGCTAACGATGTTGCCTTTCTTAAGGTAACAAGAAAAAGTTGGATAATTCAATAGAAAATGGGCAAATTAAGTTATTTCTGCTTTAAATGGAAGAATGTGGCCCCATTTTATATGCATGTGTGCAAGTCTCAATGTGACTTTTTTCCCTCCGTTGAGACACTTGACTTTGATTTCATTTTTATCATTTACGCTATGAAATGCCAACACCATGCCATTCCTACAAAACAGGCTTTTATCCATTTTTTTTAAGTCCACATTCAAGTTAGAAAGTAAGTCATATCGCCAGATCTCGTTTTGTAAAGGTTGTACTCGCCACAGGCTTAACACAACGGTGGGAGACAGTGTGGAAGGGATCGATAAAGTAGTATTACCCTTTGTGATGGTGAGGCTCTGCAGGACGTTCCGGCTTAACTCTGCTGTCTGCCCTAACACTCCATCCTTACCCACTGGGAGAGTGCACTAAAGCACAGTTACAGACCAAGAGCCCCGACCAGGATGAGAAACTCACTTCCTTCACCTTGTTCTGGAGCCGCTTTAATAAAGCCAGAGAAAATCTGGACGCCTTAATGTGGAGTTTCCAGTTTGAAAGCCAAATGTCTAAACACCCTGAAGTCTGAGGGCATAGGCCTTGACATTCAGACAGGTGTGTGCATTGTCCAAGACGCTTCATTTTGACAGAAGGCCTCTAAATGCAGAATTTCTTCAACCTCAACTTGTCACTCGTGATTTTAAAAAGCCAGCTTCTGTGATTGCAGGGATGCAACACTGCAATGTAATGAGTTTATATTAATAGCCTCCTTCACTTGCCAAGTGGACTTAGGGAATAATATGTTAAATTTCCCTCCAAGTTAAATGTTTATAATTTCTCATTTGTCACTGTAAGAGTAAAATTGCAACTCTATGGTTATGAATGTTACAAGGTCTGAGGATACGATCATGCTGTTACCATTCATGTTAATAGGCGGCAGCTGGGGCTGCTCAGGCCTGAGACTTTGAGGCTTTGCATGTTTTATAGTAGGGACCATATGGATCTGCTGTAGTCCTTTTCTAATAAGAGTACTGAGGCTTTCATTTAATTAAATAGAGCTCACTTCACTATTCAGGCGAAGTCAATGGTAAGTGATACAGATTCCTCTATAGGGCCTTATGACAATACAACTGATTTAAGTCCTTTCCCACGTCCCTATTATCTTTCAGGCCACATTTCAACTGCTTTCCTTGACACGAATATGGGTGGCCACCTCCCTCTGGTCCTCTCTCTCATCAAATATGCCTCTCATTGGAACTGAACTTTCTCTGACTGAGTCTTGGCACCCATCCTATCCCCTAGGATAAGACCAAGGCACTTCTCAGTAATCTGTTGTATCTTCTAATACCTGATCTAAGAATTGTCATTATTTGACAAAAGCCAACAGAGAACCTACCATGGAACACATGCAAATAAATAAGAATGGGTCTGCAGAGAACTGTGTTTTCTGCCTCTAAGCAAATTGCCCACAAGGGATTGAAATCCAGATTGGGTATAACATTTTGGGACTCAAACAACTGGCTTTCTCCATCATCATAGATCTTTGAAGAAGTAGTTTTGGATTTCAGTGTAATTACTGATTTTCCTTACTGGTGACTGTTCTGGAGTCTAATATTTTATTCTTATATGTATACATGCCTCAAATAATGCTGTACTACATAACAACTAGCCGTTAAGTACAAATACCATTGTTAAATCTTTTAGGCTTAGGCTTCCAGGTGAAAAATTGGAGGAAAACAGCCCTCGTTAACTCATAGAACAAATTTATTTCCCCTTAGTCTCAACTTCCCTTGCTTGGACTACACCTGGTTCTTATTTTTAAAACTAAAAGCATCATTAATGTGATTAAATAAAGAGCCAGCGGCCACAGATCAACACCCTCAGCAATACTAGGAACTTGGAAAAGCTTTGACATTGCAGTTTTTCTTTGTCTTGTCTCAGATAAAATTCTTAGGTCAAGGTAGTGTCTACGATCTCTGCAAGTGACATCCTATCCACCTTCCCCAAGATTAAACCCTGAGGGGCACACAGAGATGGCTTTATTTTCCATCCCAATAGGTTATTTTCGCCTTAGTTATTAAATTGATTATCTTTGTCATAGTTTTTGGAAAATATAAAACAACACAAAAGGCACCTTACAGGGAAGAAACTGTCATGAGCAAGAGTAAGCCCGGTCCTCAAGGGGCATAAAATCTGAAAGAGTAGAGAAGTACTACGTATAAATGGTTATAATTGAGGTCACTACAAAGCACAGAGATATGAAAGTTAGACAGCATGATTCATGAGTGTGATAAATCTGTGTTACTTAGAGGAAGCACAGGATTAATCCTGCTACATTTATACTTTCCATTCAAAGTCGGTAGAGGAATAAAATAAGATCACAATCGCAAACCCTCTCGATAATATGCATTTAATAAATAGTATCTATTTCATTAATTAAAGTTACCGTAATGCACAGTCCAGTTAGATAGAATGATAAAATGACAGAGAAATCTCAGTGAGTTTGGGGGGCTTAGCCCTGCCTGGCTGATGATTCCAGACAGGCTTCACAGAAATAAAGGGCTGTGTTTAGACACAAAGCACAAGTTGGGTGAAAAAGAACAACAAAAAAAGTTTCAGACACACACAAAAGACATGTTCAGAAATAATTGGGTTGGACAAGAATGTCAAGTTCCTACAGAGAATATTCTAGAAGATCAGCTCGAAAGACTAGGAGAGAGCCTCACTGAAGGAGTATCATCAGGGATTTGCTGTTGATCTGAAGTGCAATGAGGATTCTGAATGTTTTGAGATTCACCAGATCTTTATGAAGTCATCTGGTAACTTTGTGGAAAGGTTTTGAGAGAGACCACAGATACAGCCAGGCGCGGTGGCTCACTTCTGTAATCCCAGTACTTTGGGAAGCCAGGGTGGGTGAATCTCTTGAAGTCAGGAATACGAGACCAACCTTGCCAATATGGCGAAGTCTCATCTCTACTAAAAATACAAAAATTAGCCAGGTGTCAATGGCACACTCCTGTAATCCCAGCTACTTGGGAGACTGAGGCAGAAGAATTGCTTGAACCCAGGAGCCAGAGGTTGAAATGAGCCGAGATCTAATGCCACTGCATTCCAGGCTGCGTAACATAATAAGATTCTGTCTCAAAAGCAACAACAAAAAAAGAAAGACCACAGACCACAGATAAAGAGGTGGAAGCACTGTGAGAGTTCAGGCCAGAGGAAACAAGGGCTTTTTATCAGAATGATGATAGAATGAATGATAAAAATGATGGCAGAGGGGGGAAACACTGAAGACTGAGAAAATTCAGGAGTTGGCAATTAATTGAATGTGTGGTACAGCAGAGAAAGGAGAACAAATTTAAAAGACTCACATTTCAAGTTTCATGCCAAAAAAAGTGACAAAACGTTACACACAAAAAAAGTAATCCTTGTTGGAGATACTAGCTTTCGAGTCACATAAGTTACCTTGGATCTTACTAAATGTGTTACATCATTTTCAAGCTTAAAAAATCAAATTGTGTTACCACTGGCCATCTTAAACTAAAATTACTGATGATACAAACTTTCAAATAAATATACCATCTATGATGTTAACATGTCTCAGGGCATATTTTGAATCTGAGGAATATGGGCACTATTTCTTGAACAACAGAGAAAAATATTTAAAGTATTTTTAAAAGGACAGAGACATTCAGTATCCCGTCTTAAATCAGCACCCCACAGGGATGTCTGTGTTCCCTTGTTCAGTGCAGCAATCTTCACAATAGCCAAGATACAGAAACGACGTCAGTGCCTGTAAATGGATGAATGGATAAGGAAATTATGGTATCTATAGTGTGTGAATATATGTACATATTCAGTTTTAAAAAAGAAGAAGTTACTGCCACTTGCAACACGACAACACTGATGAATCAAGAAGACATTATGCTAAGTGAAATTAGCCAGACACAGAAAGAAAAATACTGTGTGATCTCACTTATACGTGGAATCTCAGAAAAAATAAAAGTTGAATACATAGAAACAGAGAGTACAACATGGTTTCCAAGGGCAGTTACAACAGAGAGAAAAGGAGAAGAAGTAGGTCAAAGCATACAAACTTGCAATTATCTAGGATGTCTGAGTCTAGGGAATTAATGTACAGCGTGGTGACTATTATTGATAATATCGTATCGTATAATGAAAATGCACAAAAGGTAGATTTTAGGTATTCTTATCTCTCACACACAAAGGTAATTATGAAGAGCGATGAATATGTTAATTTGCTCGACTGAAGTGCTCATTGTATGTATATGTATATCAAAACTTCATATTGTATACTTAAAATACACAAAAGAAAAGTAAAACAAAGCAACAAGACATCTAGAATATTTACGTTGGGTACAAGATAAAACTTTGCCACACGTTCATTCTACTTATTAATTACTGTTCTTCAGTATTTCATGAAAGTCTTTAAAGGGCTAATACTATGTCAAAACAGCAACGTGGGAAATAAGGGTGCTGAAGAGAGCCCCAAAACAAATCTACCACATAAGAGATGGTGTCTGCTTCATGTGACAGGGAAAATTAAATCTTCATGCCTACGTAAGTGTGTAAGAATAAGCACAAGCTGAAGGTGCATTAATCTCAATCACTGTTTATTTGTGGGTGTTTAGATGTATGCCATGCAGGGTACGTTTCCATTATTGTTGTTTCGAATGAAACACGCAGAAATTCATTGTGAGAAAACCAGGGAAATAATTTTCTCAGTTGCAGAACTCCAGGAACAAGGAAAATAAAAACCTGCAAAACTCTGTTCACATTACAGCCTTGCATACATACCTCTGTCTTTATTTCGAGGGAGTGGAAAAAGGAAATGAAGAACAAATTGCTCCCTCAAATGTTATTAATAATAGAATTTCTCCATATTATTATATATTTTATTTTAAAAATCACATAAGGATCATTCTAAGAGATTAAGATGTCTGGAAATGAATTTCAGCAAAAAAGTGGTTAACATTCATCATAGCCTTTCAAAACAAAATTGAATTTTACTTTTATCTGCAAACTTCCCACTGCAATATTACTTTTGTTTATTTATTTATTTTTTTACATATATAGCCTGCAACTTACCTAGGGCACTATTTATCATCTGGACAACCTAAGTACACCCTACACACCCACACACATACACACACACACATACTCAAATCACCTTGAGACAAATGAGAAATTCTCTCTTGGGAAACTCAAAACTGTATTAAAATGATAAGTAGCTAGTTTTCACTTTTCCTTCATTAACTTAGGCAGACAAGTGTGATGTACACATACCAAAAAAATCAAGGTTCCAACATGCTCCTGGTCATAATCTTTGCTTCCTCCAGCCCTCAAAGTTTGTTCATTTTTACAAAGGCATTATAAGCTGTGATGGAAAAAGCGGTACCCAGAGGAGACTTCCAATTATTCACACAGGTAGCCTAGCCCATCTGGGAACCTCAACAGGTATGGGTCAGGATTTAAGGATTCAAAATAATTATTGCAAAGGAAGAGCTTGAATGAATAATTTCTTGTCGGTATTCTATTGACAGTAGTAAAGCAGAGAAAGGGGAAGCAGGAAATTGGGGTTCAGAAAAGCAGAAATAACACAGTACTTAAGGAAATTCAAGTTTGCCGATTGTTTTGTGAAAGTGGCCTATAGTTTTAAAAAGAGCACAGTCCAAGGTAAACTGTAGCAATTATGCCTCACGGGTACCTGTGTCAGAACAACGTATGTGTCATCTGCTCTAACTATTCACACTTTGGAATTCTAAGCCTAACACTGCAGTCCTAAGTAAGAAGGAATTCCATTCAGACAGTTAACATGTGTATTTCAGGTGCCTTTTGTATACAGAGTTTGGGTAAAGGATGTGGTAAGGAGAAACACACAGAAACTTTACACCCTGCTTTAGATTTGAGCCAAATTCAGGAATGAATCCAAATGATTTTTGAAAGAATAATATAGTAAATAAAAAGAGAAGAGACTTTCCCAGGGATTTCTACTGAAACATTTAAAAAGTGAAAGTTCATTTGAGACCAGCATGAGCAACTCCATAAGACCCAATCTCTATTTAAAAAAATAAAACAGAAATAGCTAGGCATAATGGAGTGTTCCCATAGTCCTAGCTAGTTGGAAGGCTAGTGTGGCTGGAACAGAGTCAAAGGGGCAACAGTCATTAGCAATTCAGTTGCATTAAAGATATGGCCCAGGATGCAATCACCCAGATAGAGAACACAAGAGAGAGAAGCTACAAAGACCCATGACAGGGCCGTGGAAGGGAAGAGACTAGGCCAGCACCCCGCAAAGGATAGCGAGAAGGAGAAACCAGAGGAGAATCAAGTGTGATAACCGAGAAGTCAAAGAGAAAAGAGTTTTAGGAGGAGTGATTAACTGTGTCAAATCCTGGGGTAGATCAAGTAAGATGGGGACTGAGCACAGGCCACTGGATTTAGCCATGAGGTTCATTGTGGACCCCGACAAACGCTGCTTTGGTGAAGTGTTTGGAAACAAAAGTCTTACTGAGTGGGTTTAACTGAAAATGAAGAGAGATTAAAGATCAACTTTTAAAAGCATAAATTAAACCAAAGTAAAAACAAAAAACTGACCTAATGTTCTATCAATGGATTTTTATGTCTTGACATAAAATTCCCAATGAGAGTGTCATATAGAAACATAAATACGCTGTGTCTCAAACAACTCACATGATATGTGATGTGCCATGAAAATCTGTTAGATAAATTTTTAGTGACTTTAAACAATATATTTAATATCACAAGAGGCATATCACTATCCCAGAAAGTTTATACACTCAATTTGGCAAAAACAACTTTTTTTTTTGTCTTCTAATGAGGAATTTTACACACACATACACCGTACCCAGCTAGCATTTATGCAGGAGTTTGCTATGCTGTATCTGAGATTCAAACAAAATCCTATATTTTGAGATTGACCTGCAAACCGATGAAGCTTGACTAGGTTAAAATAGAGGTAACGCCTCGATTATACATTTTTCCCCTGAGAGAGAATTCAAAAGAAACATTATTTGTTAATCCTCCTACCAGGAAATCTATGGTATGTTGATCCCTTCTTAAAAACAGCCATAGGCTATTCTCTAGGGAGAAGAAGTCAGATTCCATGTAAACACTCCAGCCAATAGATGTCCTTGTTTCACATGAGCAGGAGTGTGTGTGAGCTCTTCAGTGGGTAGGTGGCACAGGTGCCGAAGGAGACATCAGGACTGCCCGCACCTAAGGAACGTGGCTCGGTGGTATCCTGCCATATGTCTGCATACTTTCCATGGTATGGTGATAGATGGCCCTATCTGTCAAGCGCTGTGATGCTTACATCAGATACATATAAATCACTTAGACAAGACTACCCTTTTACAGAAAGCTCATTCCTGTAAAAGAACAATTGCGTCAAACAAATGCATGGAACGACAAACACCATGGCAAAAGGAAGATCCAAAGAGGAATATGACCTATTTTGGGATTTAACTTTCAGAAAAATAATTTATTTATTGTGACAAAGGGTAACATTTTCTTCATGGAAATGTCAGCATGGGCAAGTGGAATTTCAATGAGCACAGCTACTATTTATTGAGTGCTTACTATGGTCTATGCACACCGCTGAGTGTGCTACATGCGTAGTCTCATTTATTTCTCAAAATGACACTGGGAGGACAGTATTACTGACCTGATTATTTTACAGAGAGAGAAACAGAGGCTTGGGAGTTAAGGGATGTGCCCAAGGTAAGAGATCACACATAAGTGAAAGACTTGGGATGTGACCACAGGAAGTTGGGACCCAGGACTTACGAAAGATAAAATCACTAAAATACTAGCTTATATTTAATGAATACTGGCCATGAAGCATAACCTTTACATGGATTTTACTTTCATGTTTTTCTTTCCACAACTATCACTATCATCCCATTTTACCAATAAGACAACGAAAACATAAAGAGTTGATACTGATCACCTTGGTGATCTATTGCCAGTGGGAAAACAGAGCTCCAAATTGAACCCCACGCCTCTGACACCAGAGGAAGCACCATATCTCTTTGTACAGACACTTCTATTCCAAAGATTAATTTTCTGTTATTAGTAAACCCAGGCATCAGGCTGGACGCAGTGGCTCACGCCTGTAATCTCAACACTTTGGGAGGCTGAGGTGGGCGAATCACGAGGTTAGGAGATCAAGACCATCCTGGCTAGCATGGTGAAATCCTGTCTGTACTAAAAATACAAAAATTAGCCAGGCATGGCAGCACATGCCTGTAGTCCCAGCTCCTCGGGAGGCTGAGTCAGGAGAACTGCTTGAACCCAGGTGGCAGAGGCTGCAGTGAGCGGAGACTGCACCACTGCACTCCAGCCTGGGTGACAGAGCGAGACTCCATTTCAAATGAATACACCAATAAACCCAGGTATCATTTGCAAATATCAACAAGCATTTATTACACACTCAAGATGATCAAGACCTTGTGCCAGCTGCTGCAACAGAACGCAAAGAAGCTAAGTTCCTTCCATCAGTAACTAAAATCAGTCTGGGGAAGCAACGCACAAAACCTTACAGAAAATTTAAAGTTGAACTCTGTTAAGCAATCTCCCTTACGAAGCAGAAGACAGCACAAATGTGTGATGATTCAAATGGAAAGGACGACTCAGAGGATGAAGACGTCTTTGGCATGTGTGGTACCACGAAAGTTTCAGGATGATGCTGGTATTGGAGGAAATAAAAGGACTTGTGAAGGGTAGCGACAGGATATTGAGGAAGGCAGTAGACAATTTTTGCTGAGATAGCTGGTAAATATAAAGAAGAGTGAACGCAGACTGGGTTGAGTTGGAGAAGAGCTGGATCTCAGGTAGAGTTTGGACTGTGTTTTGTGCATTAAGAGACGTTTGACCTCAGGTGTGACATGATATAGAACACTGCCTGCAGAAGATGAATTCACCCTTATAGGTAAGTATAAACAATTCAAACTTATACACAGAAAGTAAATGAAGCCATAACTAACTTGAGGTTGATGTAAGATTTTTCAGAACACCTATGCAGCATCTACTGTCAGCATGTTTATGCTTACACTGAAAAACAGGCAGATTGATTTTCCCTGATTAAGACTGCTTCAGTCTGGTCTGATGAGTAAATATCCGAAGCAGCCACATGCTTAGCTGCCCTCCCTCTGCAATTACTACCTATTTTTTTTTTCCACTCTTGATTCGAAGTGTGGATCTCAATTTGTAATTCTTAACTTTTCGGAGTAGGCACACATGTCTATCACTTCATCTTATAATTCCTCTGCTGCTTCTAAGAGGGATGGTCATTCATTCATTCATTTATTCATTCACTGTGCATTTTCTTAATACTTACAAAGTGCCAGGGCAGGTGCTAGGCTTTGGGGATACAAAAAATAAAATGTCATCTCAGTGTTTAAGGAGCTCACAATCTGCTTGAGGAACACAAAAGAGTGAGACAGCCACAATATGTTGGCTGAAGTCTGCAAAAGTCCTACATATAACGTGCTATGTGATCACACACGAGACAGTCTTCATTCTGCCTGGTGCATCCTGGCAGGCCTCCCAGAGATAGGAATTTTTAATGTGAGTTGTGAAAAATGAGTAGTCATTCTCCAGGTGGCTGAAAAGGCAAAAGCCATTTCTAAAAGTGGGTGAAGAATGTGGAAATGCTTGGAAACCTGGATAACTGCCAGAAAGAGTGATCCAGAGCTGAGTTTATGACAGGGAAGGGATCAAGAGGGATTGATGCTGCGAAGTGTTAGACCTTAATTCAGCAATCTCATTTCCAATTTAGAAACAACAGAGCATGGCCTGGGGTGTGGACAAATGGGAACTGATCATAATAAAAATCACATACATCTTAGAGTTATTGTTATAGAGATAATCTAATTTTATCTTGTGAATTTCTCTATAGTCTCCCAGACAATTGAAGACACCATGGTTTGTCAGAATTTAGAGGCAGAACTTGCTGATCCAAAGAAAACTATGCCTTGGTGTCTTCCCAGCTCTAAGTCATTAATGTCAGCTAAAGAATCGTCATCATACCTCCCTAGATGTTAACTCTGACAACTTGTTAGCCAAGCATTTTTCCAAGACAGTCATCCAGGTAGCCACAGCATGAAAGTGAAGAATTGAGGAGAAAGGTTTGGTCTTGCCGATTATGGGAAATTTGGGGCCAGGTTCCAAAGCATGGCATGACTTTGTTCATCTAGCCCCTGGAATGTGTTTTTAAATACATTGTTAGACTGATCCTAGGCTCTGAGGACCACCCAAGGTAGGTTTGAGATTCCTGAGAAGTATCTATTCTCTAACTCCCTGTGTTCTGCACTCCCCAACAAAAGAATGTGACATTATGTGAATGGAACATTATCATATTATTGAGAATTGACAAGCTGGGTATTTAGAGATCAGTAAAAACTAAGTTAACAAAAACAATGAATGCCAGATATTAAATGACTTCTTCATACTTGCTACTTTAATGTGTTATTTAAAGCACACTAGATTTTGGCTAAAAGGGTATATAAAGGTGTAATTTAAATAACTTTTTTTTTTTTGAGACACAGTTCCACTCTTGTTGCCCAGGCTGGAGTGTAATGACTCAATCTCAGCTCACTGCAGCCTTTGCCTCCTAGGTTCAAATGATTTTCCTGCCTCAATTTCCCGAGTAGCTGGGATGGGATTACAGGCATGTACCACCATGCCAAGGTATTTTTTTAAATTTATTTTTTATTTTTATTTTTATTTTTAGTAGAGACAGGGTTTCTCTGTGTTGGTCGGGCTGGTCTCAAACTCCCGACCTCAGGTGATCCACCAGCTTTGGCCTCCCAAAGTGCTGGGATTACAGGCATGAGCCACACTGCACCTGGCCTTAAATAACTTTTTATAGGGATGACCCCCAAACTAACTAGATAGACATTTGGAACTTAAACTAGACAAACTCATAATAAATCTCCCTTAAAAAAAAAAAAATATATATATATATATATATATATATATATATATATATATATATGTGTGTGTATGTGTGTGTGTGTGTGTGTGTGTGTGTGTGTGTGTATTTTACTGTTTAAAAAAATGCTTTAACAAACTTAATTTTGCCTGAAGCTCTTAACAGTATTATGAGCCAGAAAGGACAGAGTCCCACACCCAGCCTACCTGAACAGACACAGATAACTGATGCTACTTTCCAAGCTCAGGTTATAAAACTAGCACAGACGCAAGATGTATTAGTGACCAGGGAAACCAAGTATGCAGGCATTGACTCTCGGCTTCATTCTGAAGACCAAAAAAATAGAGCATTTAATTCTCTTCTTACTATCTGAAAGTTAGTGTGTGAGAGTGTTTGGTGTGTGCATGTGTTTGTGTTTGTATGTGTACGTAAGCCAAATAATGTTTTATGAACACAAGCCTGGCCTGTGGGCATAGACTTTAAAAAATAATAAAAGTAACAGCAGTGGCTTTGATATTTGAACCATCATTCACAAAAGCTTTCCCTATTCATGACCTAATTTGAACATCCCCCTTCAGATGACCTTATGAGGTATATATATATATATGAATATATGAATATTCATATGAGAACATTGAGGTTCAGAAATTTTGTTCAGGATTTTGCAGCAAGCACATGACAGAAGCAATCTAGAATTCTGGTTGTTGAATATGTAGCCCAATGTCAGTACCATCATATCAAGAAAATTTCCCAGTCCTCACAAATTGTGGACTTTACCCCTCTCTTAATCAGTACTTATAGCTTTCTGGATGCATAGCCATCATCTTTTATAAAAGGTATGATTATTTGTACACCTTACTTGTCTTATTATCTTCAAGGACAATGGTGGTCAGTAAAGGTTGGTATCTTTTATTTCATTCCTTTTATGGTATGATTATTTGTACACCTTACTTGTTTTATTTTACCTTGATCTTATTATACCTTAATCATACCTTGATCTTTTGTGGTCAAAATAAGATTTCTGCGTATTAAGTGTCCACCAAACCTATCTTAATTATCCTTGAGTTCGTATCTAGATCTTGTGGAGGGGACAGTTAGTGCTGGTCAACATTGATGTCCTCTCTTCTTTCTGGTCACCCCACCAGACCACATACTCATGTCAGAGATTTGGCCAATGGAACATGTATAGAAATTGGGCCCGCTATCTATACACTGAGCCTAGTAAGAAAATCATATCATTTATAATCCTTACTCCCCTTTTCTAGCCACCTACTCAATAGAGAAAACCCCAGGGACCTAGAGAGGGATGAAGCCACAAGACAGAAGAACCTGGGTCGCTGCATGACTCTGATAGGCAGAACCCATTCCCTGGCCAATGCTTCTCTCTGATCCCCACTCCCACCAGTGTGCATTTGAACTGTATAACATGAGCAAGAAGTAAACGCTCATTATGTAAGGCCGTTGAAATTTGAAGGTTACTTGTTACATCTGCAGCCTACTCAAACTAATACAACTCTCCATTATAAGATACTAATATCTACAAAGATGTAATATTTAACATACTCCAAAAGAGCATCGTAATGTGATTTTAATAAGTTATTTCCTATTGCTGAACCTGAGAATACTTTTTTGGGGGAAAATAATCATCATGCTCTACTTTCAAATAAAAACATAATCATGATTTTAATGATCAATCAAATTCTTCTATAGTCATAATCTTTAGGTCATGATAGATAAATTATGTGAAGTACACACTGTAATATGAGACCACCATCAAGATATTCAGGACACGCTAAGAAGCGAAGTACGGACAGACACATCTAATTTAAGTCCATCCTGCTGAGTCATTCGAGATTTGAGATATCTATCTATATGAAATGAACATAATCCATTAGCATCAAAATAACAAAGTTCCCCAAATGCAGAGGAGTCTAGTTCTGCTCATGACTTTTATCAGCATGACATGAGGCTAATATTCATTTATCAAACAGTAAGGGCATTGTTTTGCACTCAAATAATTATCAGTTAATGAAGCTTAAAAAAGATCCTCTCACATCTAGATTGAATTATTCTTTCTATGGTGCTTATCCTCATATTCTTAAATACTTAAAATTTTCCCATAGTAAATGAGGTCAGCTTATGTAAGCTCAAAACAATAGGAAATTTTAGCCTCAGAACATAACAGCAAAAATATTAGAGCACATTCATTCAACTCAAAAATTGAATCTAAAATTCCAGACTTGGCTACATGCCTTGACATCTATAGTGAAGCTATATCATTAGATGATCCCTCATGTCCTTACAGTAAAATGTCAAGTCCAAACCACTCCATTTGTTAGAAGAGAAAACTAAGGGTCTGACAGGTAAAGCAGCTCACCTATTACTGCATAGGAATCTGGTCCTTGACTGAGAAAGATGTCTTCCAAATCTCATTTTGGTGTTTTCTTGTCTTTGTGTCTTTTTTTCCCTGCTCTGTCTCATTCACAACTGAGATGAGAGACGTTCTTATTTCAAGCTGGGGTTCTTGCCACACTAGGACACACAGTTTTCTGATTTGGAAAAAAAGGGTTTACTTTTTCTAGTACTCTTAATGCAATGGCACTCACACACTAAAGCAGAAGGCAACGGATGTGCAATTGCAGGAAAACCCTGGAATTTCTCGGTAGGTGAAAGCTCGTGGAGGGCTCTGATATGAGCATGCAGTTCACAGAGGATTCAGAAACTGCAACTTTGCCTCGTCTTTCTTTCCCTCCAAGTCTCCAGAGGACTATGCCTACGGAGGCTGTGTCTACTGCAACCTTCAAAATACCTTTGTTTTGTCTTATTACAGATACAGTAAAATACTCCAGAGACGAGGGACTTGCTGGGTAGCAACAGCCTGCTGGAATGAATGAAATAGCCAAATCTTTCCTGTAACGTTGTAGTCAGGAGCATCATAGCAGAGCCTGTGGTTACCATAATCAGCAGTCCCCATGGAAGAGCTGATTTAAAGTCCCATGTGAAAGTGTTAAAACCCAGTAAAGCAGCATGTAAAGGATATGATACAGAAGTCCAGATTATTCATAAACAAATCATCTTTTATTTTTCTAACATTAAGATTCTTCAGTTTTCTCTTTCTAGGATATTTTTTAATCTGTTAAAATCATGCATATTTTCAGCAAGATATCACTGTATCTGAGAGGAATGTGTATTCATATTTAGAAAGGTCGACTAGAGGCAGTGACTCTTGCCCTCACACCTGTAATCTCAGCATTTTGGGAGGCTGAGGCGGGAGGACCCTTTGAGTCAGGAGCTCAAGTCCAGCCTGGGCAACATCACAAGACCCTGTCACTGCAACAAAAGCCAGGTGTGGCGTGCTCCATTACTCCCAAATACTCAGGAGGCTGAAGCGGGAGACCAATGGACCCCAGGGGTCTGAGGCTCCAGTGGGTTATAATTGTGCCACTGCATTCCAGTGTGAGTGACAGAATGAAACCCCCATCTCTGAAGAAAAAAAGGGGGTTACCAGACAGGAAGTGAAGAGGCCATTTATTTGGTGGTTCCTCTGAACAAAGGGCTACCATTTTTCAGATCTAAAGTAGGCGTCTCTACTGTTGGAACTCTGCTCCCAAATGTGTGTTTCATGACTAGACAATGAATTTGTAGCACATTCTACCCACTCAATTGACAGGTAAACTAAGTCTTGAGTTTGAATGAAAATGCTTCACTTTAGTTATTGCTCTTAAAAATCACATTTCTCAACAGATTGAAATAATTCATTGGCAAGAAAAAGCTGAAACCTATTTTCTTCTCAAATAGTTACACACTTTTCTGAAATGTATTCTGTTTTTTTTTTTATGGTAGGATTGGCCATGAGTATCAGTCTTCTGGAAATAAACTTTTCTTTATTTCAATTACAAAAAAAAATTGTTTTGGCTTGAAGCTCTCTTCCTCCAATCCCCGGAAATTTTTTGGGGGTGGGGGGGTGGGGGACAGAGTCTTGCACTGTTGCCCAGGCTGGATTGCAGTGGTGCAATCTCAGCTCACTGCAGCCTCTGCTCCTGAGTTCAAGCAATTCTCCTGCCTCAGCCTCCTGAGTAGCTGGGACTGCAGGCACACTCCACCACACCTGGCTAATTTTTTGTATTTTTAGTATAGATGGGCTTTCACCTTGTTGGCAGGATGATCTTGATTTCCTGACCTCCTAATCTGCCTGCCTCAGCCTCTCAAAGTTCTGGGATTACAGGCATGAGCCACTGTGCCCAGGGTCCCAGGGAAATATTTTTCATGAAGAAGTAAATGGACTTTAGAGAGGTATGAATGACTCTCTATTTAAAATTCCGAATAGTGCATTGGCTCATCCACCCAGCTCTTGCAAGATTGACCATATGTGAAATTTGAATGTAGATTACAGTGTTTCAATTTAACAAGATTAAGGTGTGATTACATTGGTTATTTTGTAATTTCATACTTTCTCCATTAAGGGACGTTAGCATTTAAGACCATTCTCAGTCATTTGTAATGCATACTGAAGTGGAAAAAATGCTTGCAGTTTTAAGTTATTAACCATTTAACTTTATTTAGTTTGTATTTTCTACTCTATTGCTTTAAAAAATATATGCTTCTCATATCTTCTCCACAATAACATACATTACATTCTGTTTAACTTTCTTTAACTTTGGCATTCTAACCTTGATTTCCTAAGACATTACTCTCTCCCCCAGCCCATATTCATAGCTGAAGAAGAGGGGGAAAAAAAGCACAAAACTTTGAAAAGATACTAGGATATTCCCCCGCAACAGACTCCAGTGTGTTCTCACTCATGGTCGAGTATTGAACAATGAGAGCACATGGACATAGGGAGGAGAGCATCATATCTACAATTTATTTGAACACAGATCCCTTTTTATTGTTGAAACATTATTAAGCTTCCTCAGGACACTAGTGTTCAAGAAACACAGTTTGGAAAAACCAATTCATATTGAAAATATATAGGTTTTAGGGTGTATTTTTAAATCTCCAGCTCTGATGCTTATAAAAGGTTTTAGGGTGTATTTTTAAATCCCCAGCTTTGTGCCACTTTGGACAAGTTATCTAGCCTCTCTGAGCCTCATTCCAATTTTGCATTCCAAGCAATATGTACTGAGCCTCCTTGGTGTTCTAGGTTCTGTTAGCTAGGGATGAGGGACATCGCAGTAAACAAACTAGGCACATCCCATCCTCAGGTAATTCAGGGTAAGGTAGAAGAGACAGACATTAAACAAATACATGTATAATTAGAGTGTTGATAAGTGCCAGCAAGGAAAAAGAGTAAGTGGAGGAGATAATTACAGGAAAAAGCCTAAGTAGATTGAGTGGGCAGGGAAGTTCTCTGAGGAAGTGACAATTAAGCTGAGGTCTGAAAGAGATGTAAGATCCAGCAAAGCAAAATGTGTCCGCAAAGTGTTCCAGAGAGAGGAAAAAGCAAATGCACGGCCCCCCAAAGTGGTCTTGCAGGCTGACTTCCCTTAAAGGAGAAAATATGAATCTTAGAGACTACCAAGGTTGTTGCAAGAGCTTGTATCTGAGGTGCAGCAAAAAGGCCAGTGAGGCTGGAGCACAGCAAGCCAGGCTTGCTGCGAGTGGTAGGGGTCACTGAAAGCAGCAACACTGGCAGCGGCCAGACCTCCATCCTGGGGACCAGAACCCACGTGAAAGGAATCTGGACTTTGAGTGCAAAAGATGCTGGTGTGGCATATCTGATTCAGGTTTACACAGGATCATATGTAGAAACAGGAGTCCAGTGAGGAGGTAGTTTTTTAAATAAGAAACAGATTCAGATTCCTCTTCTGCAAAACTGGGCTATTAACTCTTAACTCATATTGTTGTAGAAAATCATCAAAACTTGAAAAACAGCTTGGCACAGAAAAGATGCCAAAATAGAACTTCCTACTCCCATCTCTTTCCTGAGACATAGAGCTCAACTATCTAGAGACTTCCGTATGTCTGGATTGACTTCTGCCTTTGAATCTTATACATTTCACCCTGCTTTCTGAATGATAGCCTCTTGGGACTGTTTGTAGGTAAAATGGACCACATTGTAACTAATTTCAGAGAGAATGCCCTCTCCACTCTACCAGTCCTCTCCAATGACAAGTGAGAGCAGGCACCACCAGCCTTTCTGCATGAATTTCATATTTCATCATTGGCCATGTTTAGATTCAAGTGTGTTTGTCTAACCAAATAGAAATGGAATGTGGGGGTTCTCTTCTGGGGGAGGGCCAGAACCCAGATGAAAAATTACAAAGCACCTCCTAAAAAGAAAACACCTGTGCTATTTGGACACTTAGACTTTATTTTATTAAATGATAGTTTTAAATTTAAATAGAAAAGTTTGTAACTGATAGATAAAATTTTAACTGAGAGATAAAATATAGAATATGATGCTTTGACATACATATACTTCAGGTATATATGCAATAAATAAATTGCATGGAAATAAAAGAATACAGGGGACATTGTGGATTCTAAGAGACTTTAAAGAATGCTATGGGGCCGGGCACAGTGGTTCACGCCTGTAATCCCAGCACTTTGGGAGTCCAAAGTACACATTGTGGAATGCTTAAATCTAGATAATTAGCAAGTACATTACCTCACATGGTTATTTCTGTGGTGAGAGCACTTATTCACTCTCCTTGCGTTTTTTCAGGAATACAGTATGTTCGTCATTAGCTATAGTAACCATGCTGTACAATAGATCTCTTGACTTATTCCTTCTATCTAACTTTGTCTTTTTTAAAAGTCAAAATAAAACTTTACAAAAATGACCCAATTTATTTAACAAATAAATTGCATGGAAATAAAAGAATATGGGTGAAATTGTGGATTCTAAGAGACTTTAAAGACTGCTATGGGGCACAGTGGCTCATGTCTGTAATCCCAGCACTTTGGAGGCCAAGGCAGGTGGATCACCTGAGGTCAGGAGTTCAAGACCAGCCTAGCCAACATGGTGAAACCTGGTGTCCACTAAAAGTACAAAAATTAGCCATGCATGGTGGTGCATGCCTATAATTCCAGCTAGTCGGGAGGCTGAGGCAAGAGAATTGCTTGAATCCCAGAGGCAGAGGCTGCAGTGAGCCGGGATCAGGCCACTGCACTCAAGCCTGGGTGACAGAGGGAGATGAAAGAAAGAGAGAAGGAGAGAAAGAAAAGGAAGGAAGGAAGGAAGGAAGGAAGGAAGGAAGGAAGGAAGGAAGGAAGGGAGGGAGGGAGGGAGGGAGGGAGGGAGGGAAGGAGGGAGGGAAGGAGGGAGAGAGATTGCTATGGATTGAAAGTTCAGTTTCTCCCTAAAAATCATATGTTGAGGCTGGGCATGGTAGCTTGAGCCTGTAATCCCAGCACTTTGGGAGGCCGAGGCAGATGGATCACAAGGTCAGGAGATAGAGACCATCCTGGCCAACATGGTGAAACCCTGTCTCTACTAAAATACAAAAATTAGCCAGGTGTGGTGGCATGTGCCTATAGTCCCAGCAACTCGGGAGGCTGAGGCAGGGAAATTGCTCAAACCTGGGAGGCAGAGGTTGCAGTGAGCTGAGATTGTGCCCCTGCACTCCAGCTTGGTGACAGAACAAGACTCTGTCAAAAACGAAAAAAAAAAGTTGTCCATTGAAACCCTAGTTCCAAGGGTTTAGTACTTGGAGATGGGGACTTTGGGAGATAATTAGATCACACCTTATAGAGGGATTTGTAAGCTTTGCACCCTTGTAAGGAGACATGAGAACTTACATCTGCGCGCTTTCTCTCTCTCTCTCTCTCTCTCTCTCTCTCTCTCTCTCTCTCTCTCTCAGATATAATGCGAAGATGTCTTTCTGCAAACCAGGAAAAAGGTCCTCACCAGACTGCACCTGATCAGCTGGCCCCCTGATCACGGACCTCCCAGCCTCCAAAGCAGTGAGAAATTATGCTTTTTCATTTAAGCCACATGGTCTATGGTGTCCTATGACAGCAGCCTTAACTGACTAAGACAAAGACCTAGACCCAAACGAGCCAATCTAAACTACAAGGTCTAGCGATATGTCCTAGGTGATAAAGAAGAACAAGATGGCGATAACAGAAAATATAAAAATGTGGTGACTATGGGGAAATGGGAAGGGTTGGGGTAGGAAGGAACTTTTAAATAAGAGTGGTGAGGGGCTGGCCAAGTCCTATTTCTTGACCTGGTGGCAGCTGCAAGGGTGCCTGCCTCATAATAACTTAATAATTTGCACATTTTTTAACTCAATGTTCAGAGTTCTATATCTGTTTTCAGTGTACTCTATGTTTTATTTTAAAATAAAATGATTACAAGGAAGAAATGAAAGAGAAAACAAATATAATAATTTTCACATGTCAAAATGTAAACTCAAATTATTCTAAGCCGTGATACAGATTTTCAAAGTAAAAGAAAGAAACATCATGAGGTTCAAAAATGAGTGGAAACAATCCAAAATGGGAGTAGTAGTACTGTAATACTGCCGCATTTTCCACTGAATTTTTCTCTTCTTTCTCATTGGACATTACAAATAACTAATCAAACTTATTTCATTATAGAGTTCAATTAATTTATATGTTGCTTAGATGCTCTCATATCTCCAAATTGTAAGACAAAAGGATAAATCAAAGGAGCAACAGAAAAGCATTCCTGTTGCTAAAACTTTTAACGTGGATTATAAAACAAAGTTCACTTCCAAAACACACTGGACAATTAATTTTTAATTATTTATTTTAATTTCTAAGTAGTAATTCTACTATGCAGTTGATGGGCTTTGATATGGCAATAAATAATTAACAATTACAGGCCTTTTGTGTTCATAGAGACATAAAAATATCTTCCTCCCTAAGCTGTGGTTTTCCCAGACATCTGAAGGGAACATACAGGTCTAAAAGTCCTTACTGACTAAAAAAGACCTTCACTTCTGGAAAGTTTCCAGGTTCTTTTATCATCTATCTTTAGTTATTAGAGCACAAATTATTTTCATACCCTCCCGATCTAATAATACAGTAGAAATTGGAAAGTTTCACATTTAGGTAAGCTACTAAAAAATGTAAACGATTATTAGCTGGCCAGAAGGAAGCAGGCATACTTTAAACGAGGGGCTTATCAATAAACACTTATCAACAAACAAACCTCCTTCATTTCACTTTGATTTACCCTGTCTTGGAGGTGTGAGGTATTTTTTCATCTTCGTCAAGGAGGGGATTTAAAACCCAAACCCTGAAAAACTGTAGCAGGATGCAAGGCATTCTTTGTACAAGGCAGAAGGAACTACTGGGGCTACTACATAAGATATTTTTCCTACTGTAACAGATTGCCAAATTACCACAGCATCAATGGTGTGAGAGTCTACAAAACTGCTTTTTAAACTCTGAATGCTGGGATATGATGAATCACACCTGAATGAAAACAAATGGCAATGCTTGGTTCATAAAAATAAAAAATGTGGATTTGCAGAAGTTGGAAAGACCACAGTATTATGTAAACAACAGGTTACCCTGTTTTACCGCTTCCTCTTCTCTCCCTTAGTATTAAACGCCTTTAGAATGTACCTTATTGAACATGTAGCTATTTTGGAGACAACTGGTGCCAAGACTAGACACTTAGATGCAAACTTCTGGTAGTCTGGGCAAATTTTGTTTTGTTTTGTTTTGTTTTGTTTTGTTTTGTTTTGAGACGGCGTTTCACTCTTGTTACCCAGGCTGGAGTGCAGTGGTGTGATCTCGGCTCGCAGCAACCTCCACCTCCTGGGTTCAAGCAATTCTCCTGCCTCAGCCTCCTGAGTAGCTGGGACTACAGGTGCGTGCCACCATGCCCAGCTAATTTTTGTGTTTTTAGTAGAGACGGGGTTTCATAATGTTGTCCAGGATGGTCTCACTCTTCTTGACCTCGTGATCCACCCGCCTCGGCCTCTCAAAGTGCTGGGATTACAGGCGTGACCGCGCCCGGACATCTGGGCAATTTTTTAAATTGCTATTTTATTCTGGGAAAGCACTTGAGAGGGCCAGGTGTGTCACCAGGGGAGTGTATTTTGCCCTCTTTGAGTTTCTCAGTGTGCAGAGTGAGGGCAGCCTGACTGGAAGGGTTCACTCACATGCCAGTACCTACCACGCTTTTCTAGCCCAGTACCATGGACAGCAGCACAAGGGCGTCAGAGGTTTGCATGCGCTAGTAACTGAAGAACTGCTCTCCGGCTTGAAGATCAATCCTAGCTCCTTAGGAGCAATGACAAAGAAAACTATCCCAGCTTCCACAGGGAGACTTGAAGGGCTCATTTCCATTACAGATTACCACCGGTTGAGCCAAATATACATATTTTTAAATGCCACTTTTATCATCCTGTGTGGTGAAGGTGATAGCACTACCATATCTGGAAATCCCCTGTGCAATTTAGAATGAGTAAAGCCAAAGAGGAGGTGAGCAAATAGCCTTTGCCAAATGTCATTTATAACGTAGCCATCAAAAAACCGAACCTGAAACTTACCTTGCATGTTGGAGCAATATTTGTACACAATACCAAAGTCTTGTAAAGCAGGGACTATCAATACCTGATTTTACTTGAGAACTCTCAGGTATGCCCAAAACATATCCATATTTTCCTCCACAGGCACCTCCTCCAGAAATTTATAAATAGATTGTCAGCAAAGTAATAAAGGCACTTGTTATTTTTATTCCTTAGCAACTAGACAAAACCCACTTGTCCTATCACTTCATTTGCCCACTAACAAGACATCTGAAAGTCATAAAATTAAAATGCTTTGTTATAGCTGTACCCAGACACGCTCAAGAGTGACAACAGAAGCAGTTACTAAAATACAGGGCCCAGGGAATCGTTTAGAAGAGAGCATGCCTGAAAAGCCCAACGCTGCTCAAACCTATTGCCATTTTCCACACATGCTGCACGACCACACATGTGCAGTAAAATCCCTGTCAGTTTCACATTGCTTCCTGCTTTTCACTTGCAGAGTAAATTTATTGAAATGCAAATGAATAGCAGTGACAGACTTAGAGGGATCGTCTTCAGTTGGCTTGATTTTATTTCATTTTGTGTAAATCACTCTCAATTTTCAATACTTAATTGGAGAAACCACCTAGCTCCTAGCGCAGAATGCTATGCCACAGCGTTATGGAACGAATCACGGGCGAAGCCCAGTATTATGCCTCTAGCCGTGGTCACAGACTTAGAGCAGACTACCCAAGTCCTGTTGTTCACTACATTTAGCACAAGATGCTCTACAGGATCCTTGCTAAAAAGGGTTCAGGGGCAAGTTTAAAAACTGTTACCTTTCCTTCTTGAATTATCTCAATGCATGTTAGTGCACTTAAAAGTTAGGGAAATTCTTGAATTACAGGAGCCTGGCATAGGTTTAACATAGGTTTTTCCATATTATTTGACCATATAATTTTTTGGTGGGAGTGGAGATTTGTTAATATCTTTGGGACACAGGATCCCATAGAACACAGCTTGGAAAATTCTACTTCATAAAGCATAATGATATTTTAACACGGCACGACAGGGCAGGTTGCCGACTGCTCTTGCTTCACCCTCAAGACTGTGCCTTATGACACAGCAAAATCAATGCACATGTTGGTGAATCCTTAGTGTCATGTTGGATCCACAGAAGTTACCCCATTACACAACGAATTATGTCTTTACCAATTCATCAGCAATATCAAAGAAGAATATGACAAAAGCTTTACTATCAAGGTAGTTATGATATAATTAGGCTCATACAATAAGAAACCATGAAAGAAAGATTACAAGGCAATATGCATGACTTTTATGCTTTTAAAAGGGGAACAGGATTGGAATAATTAATAAAAGTAGCTTATATCTATTGAGTACTTTCTATGTGCCCAACACTCTTCTAATTACTTTACATGTAGTAATTCACTTGTCCCTAAGGGCAAATATAAAAATTAGCTTCTAATTTTTCCCATTTTTTAAATTCAGAAACAATAAGGCAATTTGGGAATGAAGAAGTTGAGTCACTTGTACAAGGTCACACATTTAGTAAATGAACAATGGAAAAAAAATAATACAGGCCTAGATGGAACAGGATTGTCAGTTTGCATTTGCAGCCATTTTAATCTTATGGAAAATTCCCAATTTTAGTTTAAGTATCATCTATTCTTTTTGAAAAACATCACGTCATCTGTCATTGATTTATCAGAGTGAAGAATTTTTACTCACGATCAGTTGAGATAATGTCCCAACAATGTTTCATTTTAATTTTTAAAAAAAATGTATTTTGCAGTAATGGAAATTCTGGAAACCTTTGTGTTTTGACTCTATTTCTATCATTCACATGCCCAGATTCATGCCAAGTTTGCATAACTCAACAAGGCAATGGAGAAGTGTTGTCAATTCTATAAATACCTGTGTGGCTCATGACCTGCCAGTAAACGTTATAAGTATAAATATTTTCAGCCCATGGAAAATGCTTGCAAGTTTTAAAATACATGTTCCAAACTAAATCTGTCATTGGTTAAAGCACTTCAATGAATGCAATTTTCGTACAAAAGAAAGACACTATTCTTCAACACACATAGACAAGAACAGACCAATTTGTCATCTTTATCATTTAGCTTTAGATCAATTGATTATTGGCAGGCTGTTTCTGCTCTGGACAATATAAACAGAAATATTAATCCCCAGAAGAAAAGCATCCCTCAGTCTCATTTCAAGCACAAAGAGATCTTGCCCTTGTATTTCACCAAACTGAAAGCAGCTTTGATGGATTTCACATAGGACTGAATTGGTTACAGTTTCTACGTCAGTGGCAGAAATATAATGTGGAAATATTCGTAACTTAAAGATAAAAACAGATTTAAAAATGGAAAAATGAATATTAGAAAATGAATGGGCTTCTGGCCTCTCTCATAATCATGTTAATTTTGACGAAGGTTTTTCTGTTTGTTTCTTATTTTTGTTTTTTAGGTTTTCTTAATTGAGAAGGTTAAATATTTATATAATTATGTAATAAACATCAGAAGGATAACCCTTCCATTTTCTTTCTTAAAGCTAAATGATCTGGATTTGTATGTATATATTTTTTTCAAAAGTCGTATCACAGCTAGAGGGAATATAGAGAGAGAGTTGACCCTTGAACAATACAGATTTTAATTGCACAGGTCCACTTATACGTGGATTTTTTTTTCAATATAAATGACATTGAGGCCAGGCACAGTGGCTCACATCTGTAATCCCAACACTCTGGAAGGCTGAGGCTGGTGGATCACCTGAGGTCAGGAATTTGAGACCAGCCTGGCCTACATGGCGAAACCCCGTCTCTACTATAAACACAAAAATTAGCCGGGCATGGTGGCAGATGCCTATAATCCCAGCTACGGGGAGGCTGATGAGGCAGGAGAATCATTTGAACCCAGGAAGTGGAGGTTGTAGTGAGCCAAAATTGCGTCAATGCACTCCAGCCTGGATGACAGAGTGGGACTCTGCCTCCAAAAAAAAAAAAAAAAAAAAATGACGCCAAGTGTGCCTGCCTCTCCTGTCTCCGCTTCAGCCTCCTCTCCCTCTTCCACCCCTGATACAGCAAGAGCAACCCCTCCCCTTCCTTCTCCTCCTGAGTCTACTCAGTGTTTGAAGACGACGAGGATGAAGATATTTCTGACTATCCACTTCCACTTAATAAACAGTAAATATATATTTTCTCTTCCTTATAATTTTTTAATAACATTTTTTCTCTAGCTTATAGTAAGAATACAGTATATAATACATATTACATATGAAATATTTGTTAATCAACTGTTTACCTTCTTGGTAAGGTTTCTGCTTAAGCACAGGCAATGAGTAGTAAGTTTGAGGGGAGACAGAAGTTATGTGGGATTTTCACTTATGTAGGAGACCAGTGATCCTAACCCCTGCACTGTTCAAGAGTTAGCTATGTGTATCTGAGTGTGTGTGTGTGTGCGTGTGTGTGTTTATGTGTGTTTGTGTGTGTGTCTGTGTGTGTTTGAGAATGCATTGATTGCGCTGGCCAGTTCATTCAAAAATAATTAAAACCTCAAAGTAGTCTAAGTCACCAGATATTCTTAAGGGTAGGCAAACTAATCTCTGGTAACCAGGATATATTACTTCAGGTCTTATTTGGATACACAGTAATGTCCCCCTTATCTGAGGTTTCACATTCCATGCTTTCACTTACCCAGTGAACTGTGATCCAAAAATACTACATGAAAAATTCCAGAAATAACAATTTAGAAGTATCAAAGTGAGCACTATTCTGAGTATTGTGATAGAACCTCCTGCTGTCTTGCTCTGTCCTGCCCTGGAGGCCAATCATCCCTTTGTCCAAAGAATCCACAATTTATACGCTATACGCCACCTTGCACATTAGTCACATAGGCGCTTCCTCCATTATGAGGTTGAAAACCATAGCGTACGTAGAGTTCAGCACTATCCAAGGTTGCAGGTATTCACTGGCAGTCTTGGAACACATCCCCCAGGGATAAGGAGGAACTACTGTATCTAGAAACGCTGAATACACATCTACTTATCCTGGACTACAGGTAAGAGGATCCGTTTGGGTCTGACACTATATAACAACTGAGAAATTGTAGAACTATTTCTACAATTATCCTGTTTCAGACCCATAAAACAGAATGTTGACGTTTAATTCCCAGTTTGAGAGAAAAGAATCTTTTCCTCCTCCTAGCTTTCACATTTCTGTTAAATAAAGTCTTTCATATAACAAATATCAAGATGATTTTGCAAGCAGATTTGAGCCACGTATGTGTATGAGACGATCATTATAATGACATTCTAAGTCCAGGTATGCTGCTTTCCAAGTCTTTACTTCTTCAGATTGTAAATGTGAATAAACTTCATAATAAAATTTCTGCTTCATACCATGTAAGTTTCCATGTGAAGAAAAATAAAATACAGTGCGTGGTTCATAGATACATACGAGAAATCAGAACAGCTTGAAAGCATGCCTAGTGTCTTGTTTTTCCAAAGTGATTGTTTCTCTGACAAAAAGTAGCAAATGTTATATACAAGAGCCTCCATCCATGGTTCAAAATCGGCCCCCACATACCACACTGGTTTAACTATTAGGCATCTAAATGGAGCATGTGAAAAAAGCCATACTATGTGCAATGCCTGGATGGATGTGGTGTCTTTCCTTTCCACTTGGAGCTGCTGAATGGAAAGAGAGTCAACAGGGATTTATTGACCTCCCACAGCATGGAAAACTGCACATTACCAAAGGGTTTAAGTTACGTTTTTAAGAAGAAACGCATTTGCTTTTTAGCTGCAAATATTTAGGTTTTTGCACTTGTCCTGTGAAGCTGTGAACACGGTCATCAGGTAGCAGCCTTAGAAGAAACACTTTCTATTTCCTTCAAACTATGCTCAGAAGTCAGAAAAGAGAACACTCCATGGCCAGCTATTGATTTCTCTCTTGGTATGTCTCATGGTACTGAATGGGCACCTTGTTCAGTGTTGGCATATTCGTAAAATTTCTCCATTGAAAAAAATAATAATGTTTTAGAAATGCCATCAATTCCATGGCTTTTCCTTTTTAATTGATCTCCACTTGGCAGGCATCCCCAGGATACCCTTTATTATTCTGTCCTTCCAATCTGCTTTCTAAGAATAAAAGATTTGCCAATGCTTAATAATCTCTACTGGAGAAGAGGTTTAATAAAATAAATGTTAAATTCACAGATTTACGAGAAAAGTCAGGAGAGGCTCCAAGGATATCTGTTCACAGTCCTGGCTTAACCACCAGATGCACCTTGAGTTATTGTTAAGTGAGTTTTGGAAAGATTATCACCAATCTCATAAGATTGTTGTGATGATTACAATTAAACAATGTACTTACATGGCCAAGCTCACCCCATCATTTTCTTGAAAGTGAAATTGTAATAATAAGATATGGGTTTATTATATTGAACATAATTGTGCTTTCAGCCATCACATTGAAAGAGCTTTTGTGTTATCTGGGCTCCAGGTTGAAATCTTGTGAGAGGTTTTACAGGATTAGCCTTGAATCTAAACTATGTCGGTTACAATTTCAACTAAGCTTCCTGTAAGATGTGGAACCTTGGCCACATTACTTAACCTCCATTTATGTTAGTTTCTTCAACTACAAAAGACAAATAATTGTTTAGTTGGGTTGTTGTGAGAAGTAAACGAATAAAGCATTTAGAATAGGAAGCACTATGTGATTATTAGCTATTATTATGACATCTTGAAAAAGTCAATTCATAAACACTCCTTTCTAGGACAAGAACACTGTTCTCGCCCTTAATATGTGTTTTGAAATCAAAATAATACACTCATTAAATTTACTTGACCCCACGTTTGAATATTTAAGCTCCTCACATAACAAAAATTCTTTTATTTGCACATAATAATTTTTTTCCTTGACTAACAGAAGCAAGCTTGTAACAATCTTAATATAATAGAAGCAGAAATTAAATTTCACCACTAGTTCAACCATTTAAATGGCCTTTAAAATACATCAAAGTTTTATGATGATGGTTGCTGAACGGAAAGGAGGAATACCCAGGATCAGAAATGAGAAGGCCACAGAGTATGCAGACGAAAGTGGATGCTGTCTTTTATATAGATCAAGACTCATAAGCTCACAATAACTTTTAAAAATCCTGTATTTTTCCCCTCCCTTTTCTAATTTATGCTGAATTCTCCAGTGGAGACAACTTACTTTATAATAGTCATTAAAGAGTTTTCTCTAGGTGTTTTCCTTGTCCTGTCCTTCCAACCTCCCTTTTATCTCTTCATTGTTTCATCCATCCTTCCTCTCCTTCCCTTCACTTGGTGCCATGCACTCCTTCAAGCACTGGGGATATGGCAGTGAATAAAACAATCCTTGTCCTCAAGATACTCACAAGCCTAGTGGAAGAGAATAGCATACAAGCAGATCATCATAGTCAATGCAATTAGTACAAAGATAATCACAGATGGAAGAAAAATGAGGACGCTGCAGTCTGGGAAGCGTTGGAAGAAGAGATAAGGAAGATTTTCTGAAAGAGGAATTGATTGAGTTGAGTCTTCAAAAATAAGTAGAAACAGCTAGAACAGGAGAAAATGGATCAGGAGGAGCAGTGCAGGCTATTCACTGACAAATGTGGCATGGAGAGGCCATGTGATCTGTGCTGGGCATTGGGAATCAGGCTCCTGTTGCAAGAGGATTAAGAGACGGAGAGAGATTTTAGGAAGATCAGAGCGCAGAAAGAAGAATGGGCCACACCACTCTAGTCTATACTCCGTGTAACTGTTCAAGATTTCAGGCAACGTGTAATCTCCTTTAAAATATTCCACATATTACATAGAGGAACACTTGTTATCTAGTATTTGTTAGTGTGCACATTTTCCAGATACAACCAGATCATTTTTGCTAGCTGGAAAATACACTAGATAAATAACAACTGAAGAAGTAATTCATGCCAGATTATCCTGAGCACTGGATACATGAGTGAACAGGACAGTCCTCTTGGAGGTTGCAATCTAGCAGGGGAGATGAAAAGCAAACATATAATTCAACAGCCTTAAATGAAAATAATTCATTTTTTGTTTTTAAAATTTAAAAGTAGTCCTAATTTAATTTATAAAGAAAAATTAACTGACTGGCCTAGTGTTTGTCATGGACTGAGTTTCTTCTTGAGCCCCTACTAATAAATTTTATTATCAAGAGGACAAATCCATTTTTTCATTCAAGTCACACACATGTCTTGAGCACATACCATGGTCCAGAATATTGAAACAATTGAGTTGCTTTGGCTACATCAGCAGACAAAATGGACAAAGAACATCATCGAACTCCCTTTTCCCCCTCCATTCCTCCAAATACTAGCAGAAGGAAACCTTCATCTTGGATTCCTTTTTTTACCATGACTTCCTGAGTTTTTCTAAGAAGGCACCTGAATATCAGAAAGCAAGAATTGTAGCCGACTGGCCTTATTCATGTTTTTTTATATTAACTAAAATCTACAGGTGTTTGCATTTTAAGGTATTTCATTTAAGCTATTTAAATAAAGAAAATATATTTCTGGATGTCTATGTAAACATTGGTACCCCAATGGCATTTATAACAGAATATATAAACTCACTATAGGATTGCTAATGGACACAGAAATCACAAAGTCACCGAAAGAAATGTAATGTCAACCACAAGTTATCTAATATTTCAAAAATAACAACATCCTGTAATGTTTCACAATAATTTTAAGGCAGATTGAACATAGTCTTGCAATTTTCATAGGGGAAAAAAGTATGCACATTTTGTGATTTTTCTTTTTTGACACATTAATTGCTCTTTCATACACAAGGAGAACAAAAGCAGCAGTATGCCGTATTTATTCAATGCAGGGTGAGCCACAGGGGTTGTGGAACATTCTTTCTCCAACACTAGCCAAATTATCTCAGTGCCCAACTTGTAAGAGGCTGCAATAATACTCGATCATTTCAGAGTGCTGGTTGGGTTATGCATCATTTTAACAGCACGATGGCAGATTGTGATCATCTTCATGTTATAGGAATCTAGAGATAAGTGGCAGGCATGGTGAGTCATTTTCATACATCCCTATTCTGTGTGGAAACCTTAAAGAGATAGTCAGAAATTGTTCTCCTCTGGCATGGAATGCTCATTAACTCCAAGAGTAACAGACTTGGCTACACCGACAGGGTCATTGGTAAAGTAATCATGCCTTTTGGTGTTTCCCCTGAGAAAAAAACCAGGGTGACTTGTCTAGTATCTAGACTAGATGCTCCATCAAGGTAGGAATAACGTCCATTGCATTTACTGATGCACATTTAGTGCCTAGTACAATATCAGAAACTTACAGGTGTTTCATAAATATTGGCTCAGTGAGTGATTTATGAATGTATGAACAATGTATATATCATAAATGTTCAATGTTTGCATTAGTTTTAGGTATGCTTATATAAAATATTCCCTGTCAATCTGAAAGCTGGGTATTTGGCCACCTAAATACATCTTAAAATAATAAGAATTTTTTAACTTGTCATCATAATGTATTTGTATGCACTGAGCAGCTACCGCTTAACTACTTGAATAAAAAAGACATTCAGCATGTTTATGCCAATTCAACTGCCATCAACATCCGAATACCCACAAAAAATCATCATCAGAGATAATCAGTCCTTTTGGTAAAGGCACAAAGCAGTTTGGAAAAACTTAATTGAAAACTGGACACAACTGGATGATGATTGATGATGAATGCAATGGTGATGAATTAATTTATTTCTTAATGAGCAGGCTCAGATCCTTCATTTCCTCTAAGAGATTAGCATATTTAAATACAATACGTTATGTTTCTCTATACGATCTAATCTTTTAAGCACTATGCCTAGTTCAAAGGCTATTTTAATAAAAGAAAAAGGGATGAAAATAATTCTGTGTACAACCAAAGCACATGCTTTAGGAAAAAGGTGTGCCTGTAAATATGCTCTATATTTATACTACAGATGTTGTACTTAGACCCTGTCAATCAGTACATCCAAAAATTCAAATTCAAATGTTCTATCACTGCAAATGGGTTCCTCCATTCCTTGTGATGTCACAAATGTACCCTCTAGTGTCCTAAAAATAACACTTCATATTTTCTATGAAATCATGATGGTTTCATTTTCTTAAAATTCATCTCCTGGTGTAGGACGTTTTTTCCCCCAAGAAAATTTCTTTTAGGTCTAATTAGTTTCCTTTCTTTTCAGTGTTCTTCTGAGGTATCTTAAAAGCAGAGATGAGGGATTTGATTTAAAATCAGTATGACATAAGGATTAGTGAAGGCTATCGGAGAATAAAGGAGTTACTTCACTGGAATGGTATTCGAGTCCATTTGAGGCTCAAGGCAGTCAAGCTGGACTCTGTTGATATTTATTTCTCCATCATCTGAGTTGGTAAGTATAGATTTGAGCTGGATAGTTCCCCACATTCAATTATAAGCACTTTATAGGGAGAGGTCAAGTCTTTCATTTCATTTCCACTCCACATAGTCCTTGGTAAACTCCTCTGTCGATAGCAGGCTCAGAATGAACACTGTTTCCTAACCATTAAGAGCCAAACCTGTGTTACACAGAAGCCCCAGAAACTAAAGCTATCAACAGATTTCCCAAGTCTGGACAGAAAAGAATATTGAAATAGAACATCCCCCCCCCCCAAGGGATGTCATCAACTCACCTGGGGCATCAAGCGATCACCTGGGGCAATGTGAATTAACTCTTACTTAATGGAATTTCTGACCAACCAGAACGCCTGTTGACTTATCCTTCAAGATAGCAAGGTTTTTATTGTAATAGTGGCATTCATAACAAGACAAGTTAGTCCATATTGTCAGCTCCATAAATAATTGGGTCCCAGAAGGACTGGCAGAGAGCTTTGGTGATATATAGCTACCAAGTACACTGACAAATTGTGATCAGGCTGCCTTTGTTCCAAAAGCAGCCCGTCTCAATATAAACTCAGAATGGCAGGGGAATTGTGCAGCATAAAGCAGTCTGATAAATGAAGCTCCCATCTGTCATGGGGAGTTCCACCCCAGGACAGAAGTCGCCAAATAATAATAATAATAATGAGAGTAATAATGTGAATAATGACATCATCATCATAATAGGTGAATGAGCTGTAAAGAATACCAGTGGTGCCCATTGTCTACTCAGCAGTGCTGAAGGGGAACTCGGGATGTCATCCAAGAAGATGGGCAAATCAAATTCAAAATGCTATTGTTTTCAACAGGGGGCAGAATCATCAGTCATAGGATTTCTTAGTCCCATTGGCATTTTATGACACAAGACACCCGGGTAGTGGAAGGGTCTGTCAAAAATCACTGCTACATTTGACCTAATATGGGGAGCTGCAATGAGAAAATGCCTCAGTGCCTAATAATATTAATGATATGAGAATGTCTGAAACTCTCCATGTGCATCAATACTTCTCTAACTATGAAGTCCGCTGAAGGAAGAAAAAGAAATAAAACAATAGCTATTTCTATTGACCAATAACTTGGCCCAATCAGATGTGTGATCTGTTCAGTTCCTTTCATGTTTACTGCTTGAAGGTTGGATGGGATTACATTTGTGGAACAACTGCTTTGTAAAGCCTGTTGCTTTTCATACATTATCTGTGAGGTTGGCAGCAGTAACTCATTTTATGGGTGAGAAACTGAGAGGGTTAATAACTTTCCCAAGGATTTGTGGCTGGTAACTGGCAAAGTTAGAATTTACTCCAGATCTGTCTTCCTCCAAAGCGTATACCCTGTGGCTGATTGAGTAATAGCCTCCCAAAGATGTCCATGTCCAGATCCCCAAGACTGTGACTGTTACCTTACTTGGTAAAAGGGATTTTGCAGATGTGAATAAATTAATGATCTTGAGGAGATTATTATGGATTATCCAGGTGTGCTCAATATCACAAGAGTACTTAGGAGAGAGGGAGAGGGAGATTTAACTAGAGAACGGAAGGTGATGTGGCAAAAGCCGAGATTGGACTGATGTCACATGGGCCAAGGAACGCCTGCAGCCACTGGAAGTTGAAAGGATAAGAAAAGAATTCAGTCTAAAATTTTCCATGGAGGAAAAAGCCATGTCATCACTTTGATTTTAGCCCCGTTAAGACTCATCTGTACTTCTAACCTCCAGAACTGTAAGCAGAATACATTTGTATCTTAATTCACTGTTTGTTACAGCAACAATAGGAAACTAAAGCATACACTAAAGCAATGCTTTCTTAGCTAATGTCACAGCACACAGACAGCTCTCCCATTAAGAGGCAAAAGTCAACTCTGCCATCTTTATTTAACTAACAACTTATGGGTGGATGGGCACAGGCTAACAAGCAATGTTCTCCAAAAAGAAGAGGAAATAGGTAGCTCCTAAGGGATCCTGCTGCTTTCTTGTCCTATGGAAGTTGAGCCACCGTCTTGGGAGTGTCAAGTATTAGGCAAAACGTGGTCATCACATCACACTACCCAAAGAACAGAGGAAAGACCGAAAAAAAAAAAAAAAGAGAAGAGAGAAAAGATATTTTTAACCCTCTCTGGCCTTAGCTTATTGAAAATTAGAGAAAGTTAACTTAAGAAAACAAAGGGGAGGCAGAACAAAGCACCTGAGTTTCCTTCTGAGACAACAGACCACTTAATTAGAAGTAATGTAACAGCCAGAACGTGTACCCCACGTTTCTGAATCCATTGCCACCTGTGGCATGGAGCTTTCCTCCTCAGATCTGTGATTGTCGGTAGTGTACAATCCCATGCAGCTGAAGTGTAAAGAAAGCCTCCTACAGTCTTGCACAAAAATACAAACCGCAGCCACCACCAGTGTACTCACTGCCATTTAAAATTTTTTTTTTCAAAATTAAAAATATTTAATGAGATGTTTACGTCACACCCATTTGGGGAAACTAAGCTTTTATTTTAAGTATGAATAATACAGCTGCTCGGGTTTAAAAAACCCCCTCATTTCAATGTGAATACTGCACAGCTGCCTTGATGAGCGATCACAGAAGGGCGGTCACACCATTGGTCCAAAGTTTGCATATGTAATGATGTCTCATCACCAATGGCTCTTTTTAAAAATAACGCCAGTTTGCCAGCATTTGATTAGTTGGTAAAGGTGTCAGTCAACTGCCTCTCGTATATAAGCCAGGCAAAGCAAAGCAAATGCAAAATGTGAAGTGTTGCATATATATGTGGATATAATTAGTTCTTTTAAAAGTGCAGTGGTCATCCATCCTCACATGGTTTTGTAAGAATCGGCTTAGTTAGCATCAGCTGCACAAGTTACTCTTGCATGATGTAAAGCTCCCATCATCTGACATTTTGTTCTAAAAACTATTTTCAAAATGTCAGCAAGTCTCCATACTTCAGCTCAGTGGTTAAGGCCTACTCAAAATCTGCTACTAGCAACCACTTCATGCTTTTCCCCCCTCAGTGAATATTCATACAAGAAAGAGTTTACTGTTAAGAAACCAAAAGAGTGCGGAAAAAAAAATCTCTCTTATAACACCACAATATGTGAGATAACAGATTTCCAGTTCCAGAAAACACCATACACAAAGGTAGGATGAGAATGAATGAAACTATAATAAAGAAGATAAAATATAGACATTCCAACAAATGGTGGTAAAGCATAGAAAACCTATGAATGATCTTCACTACTGCTAATTGTGAATTCCGGGTAAAGGCGAACACAATTAGAAAAATCCATAATTTGTGTTTCTGTGTGGACATTATTGCCAAGCAAACCATTTTATAGCTATTGTCTCAATGACCCATATTCATGGTCATATCGAAGCCTCATTGTGGTCATCAATAAATAAAAGTTCATTTCCATGCCTGTAAACACAACAGGACTGCACAGATTTGGATTGCTCTAATTCACAATTTGAAGCTAGTTGATGCAGATAACAACATTTACAAAGACACCAAGTAAATGGATAGTGTGGGCAATATTTCTGGGGACTAGTTCCCAGATTTTTGATATGTGATTACTAGAGCTTTCATTTTTTTTTTTTATCACACATCATAGAGATAGAAAGCAGGTAGCTAGGCTATTGCCAAACTCAAAGTTTCTGCAGATGCTTCAGGCCTCCCATATATTCCTCACTCGTCTATACAACTAATGGAGTGTGGGCCACTTGGATTTGCTAGCTTAAAAATATGGATAAGGCCGGGCACAGTGCCTCGTGCCTGCAATCCCAGTACTCTGGGAGGCCGAGGTGGGAGGATCACGAGGTCAGGAGTTCAACTGGCCAACGTGGTGAAACCAGGTCTCTACTAAAAACACAAAGAATTAGCTGGGCATAGTGGTACATACCTGTAATCTAGGAGGTAGAGGCTGCAGTGAGCTGAGATTGTGCCACTGCACACCAGCCTGGAGGAAAGAGTGGGACTCTATCTCAAAATATGTGTGTGTGTGTGTATATATATATATATATATATATATATATATATATGGATAAAAGTTGAGAGTACCCCACCTGGAAAGTGGCAGAATGTAGAATAAAGTAGAACAACAGCACTCAGGATAGCGGATGATGAGACTTAATGACTTGGAAAATACAAACATGAAAAGAGAAGTGCCATTATCTTAACATGGAAATGAGGATGTACATAGACAGGTCTAGGTCTCTGGGCAGGCGTGACAGCTTAGTGAGCAAGTTGGCAGAGTCTTTCCTTTAAAAAGACCCTAACAAGGTTAGACTGAAACCCCAAAACAAACAACACATGTTCACAGCATGGAAACAAATCTCATATGAACTCACATATCTACACACGCAAAGCAACATCCTTGCAGGATTTTTAGTTTTTTAAAACTAACTCTATTTGTAGATTTCAGATGTGCTAGTATGTAAGGAACTGTAGGCAATGTTAATATGGTTTCATTTTCCCCCAGAGTTTGCCATTTCATGAAGATATTTTAACTACTTGTCATTGATAATGATTACACACAAGTGACTACTCCTCATTAAAAACTTGGCACTAATACACAAATAATTATTGACACAATTAAGCTTTGACACTGTGCCCATCAAATTCCTTTTGTCCTTGCTATGTATCAGTCCCACATTATTCTTTTTAAAAAAGAGAAAATTATCTGTTTTAATCAGAGCTAAACTCCCTCAAGTTTGTTCAGAGTATAAATATAAAGAAATGCTGAATAACTAAAAATAGCCAGTGCTCTACCCAGTATATTATGAGCATTCAGAAAGGAGAAATGAAAAAGCAATGTTCAGACATTGAAGGACAGACATCTAACGCAATAAAAAAGAATAATTCAGTATGAGAGTCCCAAAATGAGAGAAGTATGTCATTGGCAATGACTACAAATGAAATGTGGTGATGGTTATTTAAACAATCTATATGTCTGTACCAGCATATAACTGAATATATTATACACAACCTGCTTAATTTCATTCCCAACTTCTTAAAGTTGACAGAGTTATATCTTTGCTAATATAGTCAGTGCATAATTACCCTGGTCAGTATGAATATTTAACAAATGTTGTCAAAGAGTGATAGTCATTTTTCTTTTTAAAATAAAAAATGGTGAAAAAAATATTAAAGCTCTACACAATCATTTCCATCAAGAAAGATAATACCATCTACTCTCTTCCAAATATAGTTTAGGCCACATCTGCTACAAGAGAGCTTGAAATATTGTCATAGAAATGTTTGGATAATTAGCAATTAATTTCTATTGACTAATAAACAATAAAAATAGAGCTGCGTATGCATGAAGCAAATCTCAGTGTGTGGTCCCCCTTCCCTCCTTATCACATTTCCACGTGGGTAAAATCTGGTTGATACAAGTTCCAAAGGCAGTCTGAATCAACTGAAAAATGCGCAAAGTTCCTTCCATAGAAACTGAAGGAGGCAGAAAACAGACAGAACATACATCCCCGTGTAAATATCCAAGGAGTATTGTTGCTAGGTTTCTATACCCCAGCCCTGCCCCAGGACCCTCTATGAGTCAATTGGTTTTAATGGTAATGTAGAGATAGCATAATATTTCTAAGTTTTTATCCTTAGTCTTTATTAAGCCTAGTTGATAATAAATATTTTAATGAGAATTCCCCATTGCCTGTGTACACATGCTTCTCTGATGTTGTAAAGCCTTGCCCATGAGCCACTGGAATCCCAGAGAATGAGAAAGCAGAGCTAGAGACAGTCATTCTGATTTATGACAGCCTAAAGTTGGTTCTGTCGCCAAGTATATTGCACTCACCCCTCTCCTACGTAGAACATATCTGTTTTATTACAAGACTCCTAAATATTCTCCAACTAAATACAGTTCAGCATTATGTCAGTTTCAGAAAAAATCTGAGATTTTATGAAAATGAAATAATTAGTCAACAGCTTCTAAGCACTCAAAGAATTTCAAGCTTCATAAGGGAGGCATGGTTGTGAGGGTCAGGTATTAGCTGAGGAGTAAAAAAGGTGAATAACAAACCAGTAAGAGCATCAGATATTTAGGATGATTAATGGGTGCAAAAAATGAGTGAATAAATAAGACCTACTATTTGATAGCACAATGGGGTGATTATAGTCAATAACTTAATTTTTAAGTAACTGAAAGAATTTAACTGGATTCTTTGTTATTCAAAGGATAAATGCTTGAAGGGATAGATACCCCATCTCCATAATGTGCTTACTTTACATTCCACATCTGTATCAAAATATCTCATGTACCCCTAAATACGTACACCTACTATGTATCCACAAATTTTTTTTTTAAACAACTTTTTTAAACTAAAAAATAGTAATCAGATAGTGTATTGAATGCCAAACTCAGCACTGGAGTTAGAATCGTGTTTAAGTTAGAATTTTGCCATGTTTTAGTTGAATAACTTTAGGCAAATCCCTTGACCTCTATATTACGAAATCTCATCTGCAAAGAGGAAACAGCAAAACTCTTTTCATGATGCTAATGCTGGACTGAAATATAAAAATTAGGTCAAAGTGACTAGCATTTTTCTCTCCAACCAATAATAGTAATACAGAGTCAACTGTCTGTCATGAAAGCAAGTATGGCATATCTGAAGTCATTATGCCACTTGGTTTTGACTTTTCAGTCTTATTTACATTTTCCTAGTGCTGAATCTTCTTTTTCTCATATTTATACCTTCTGGCACTGTTCATTTTATCAGTTTCATTAAATCTCTGTGGATTATGGAAGTGATGGCTAAATTATACATATATGAATTACATAAAGCATTATAGTAAAATTTTCTGTATGACAAATACACATATAACCATTAGTTAATGATTGACTTTGCTAAGGAAAAAATGTTTACATTATAAAACTATATGTCAGAAAGTCTTCTACTATTTATTTTACCAAGACCATTACAGGTAAACAAGGAAGGGCTCATGTCCAGAGGTTTACAAATTTGTTTGCAGTTTAGAGTTTTATGCCCTAAATTCTTTTTGACATTCGGTTTTATGCCCAAGATGTGAATCTATGTGTCACACAATTTAAGGGAATATAGATCACGAAACAACAGATTTTCACACATACAAAATGTATTCCATAAACCCTTCTTTCAAAACAATTATGAGATAAGAAAATTACCCATTTTAATTCTCACTGCCTTTCCCTATATATCAGTGAAGGAAAGGCTGACACTTAAGCAGTTTAAGGCAGTTTACATAAGGTGGAAGTGATAAAAGGAAAAGAAATGTGCAGGGTCATTGAAATTTGGTTATACATGTACAGTTGTTGGACTAGACCTGTGCAGTAACTTCTACTTACCTGATACTACTTTATGAATGTGCCAACAGTGTCCAGGAAAATGAGGCTGCATCTTTGACTGGCTGGGTCTTGTCAAACAATCATTGCAACAAAAAAAGAATGATAGTAACCAGCCCTTACATGGTTATATAAATTAACAATGTCGAATGGCCGAAACACAATCATATAGAATATCTCATTTGTCTTTCCCAGCAACCACATAAGATTAGTAAAACAGGCCAGACACTGTGGCTCATGCTTGTCATCCCAGCACTTTGGGAGGCTTTGGGAGGCTCAGGCAGGCAGATTACCTATAAAGTCAGGAGTTCGAGACCAGCCTGGCTAACAGAGTGAAACCCTGTCTCTACTAAAACTACGAAAATCAGCCGGGCATGATGGCAGGTGCCTTTAATCCCAGCTACTAGGGAGGCTGAAACAGGAGAATTGCTTGAACCCAGGAGGTAGAAGCTGCAGTGAGCCAAGATCGTACTATTGCACTCCGGCCTGGACGGCAAAAGCAAAACTCCATCTCAAAAAATACATAAAAAGAAAAACGACTGGTAAAACATTTGCCATCCTTATACCCATTTTATAAATGAAAAACTGAGACTAGATAAAGTTCAATACATTGGCCAAGATCAGAGCTTGTAAGTGGCAGACCAAATTTAGAATCTAAGAGATTAGTCTATTTCAAAGCTCTTGCAACTATGTTGCCTTTCATGTCAGTGTCCCCTGGATTCCATGAAGTCACTGAATTTAGGGTCTATTGCTCTAGGTCTGGGTCATTTCTAAGCTTGTTCTGAGTCCATTTTAAACATATTCATGATTTTCTTGTTACACTGTAACTGCCGTACTGTACTCTTAAAAAGAAAGATATGCCATTTTATCTACAACTAGATTCCTCTTTGATTATTTCATCGGTAAACACTTGATTCTTTTCTAAAAAGATGGACACACCTGTTTGATTGTTTTCTTTGAAAGCAAACATGAGAGAGTTGAACTGATAGTAATGAGCAGCCTCAGTGGCTGCTTCCCTGTGCCTACCTTTCAATCAACATTGACTAAATCACTCTATAATCTTACTCTTGAACTAGTTATGCCAGAATTGGTAATATAAATATTTTAAGCCATTAATATAGACAGATTTTTATTTTCTTGACTTTTACCCTTAGAAAATGGATTAGATGAATTTTCTGGTCAGTTTGCTACCCCATCAGGAAAGCAATGGCGTCAAATTTTGAAATGTGAGAATGGCTGATTGGTCTTTAATGAAAGATTCTAATTTATACCAGTTTCCCTGAAAACACACGACTAGTTTCTGTTAATAGCCTAAATGATCACAGTTCCACCAATTAAAATTAACAAGCCAGTAGCCAATGTAGCTCACATTAAGAAACAAATACATGTTACTCACAACTGTAAGTCTGCATTCAGAAAGGAAAAGGAATGGAGTTAGCATGAGCTGCAATTCCTTCTCATTTTCCCTACTCTTGATACATTCTAAGCTAGATTAAGACCAGTAGTAGAATCATAGAGAAAAACTCATGGCTTGAGACAACTCTCAAGCTATATCAGTAGAGGGACATCTGGGACACCTGGGAAGATTCCTGAATTTAGAATCTGCCCATGTTTTATTTCTTCAATAGCATTCCCTAAGTGTGGCACATGAGAGCTGGGAAAAAAGGTCCATTCACATCTTCTTTTTCATATTTTGATTTTATGATTTCACCTTTTATTTACGGCAAATAGTACTGGTCTTCGACTTGCAGTGCTGGTATACAATTTCTTATTAAATGTATCACAGGTTTAATCAGTGAGTCTGATTTTAGTAAATATACTAAGTAATGTTGAAGTGGGGGGTAGAGATCAAGGTTAGTTAAGACAAAGAAGACAGAGGAGGTCAGTGTTAGAGACTGAATTGCTCCCTTCCCCACTGTCTACATTTATATGTTGAGCCCTATTCCTCAATGTGATGACATCTGGACCTTTGAAAAGAAAGTGAAAAATAGAACCACAAGTAAAAAAAATAATAGTCCAGATGGGATGGTATGCAGATACGGAAAATATTTAAATAGGAGCATAAAGAACTAAATTTACAAAAGACTTGGCTATGTCAATGTTTTTAAATACAAAATGCATGTAATAAATATATTTAAAGAATGATCATCATCTCTCAAATATAAGGCTTAGAAATAGTATATATTTGTGTAATATACTAATAAATGGGATGGATTGTGAAGTTTTAAGCTTCTTTGTTATGTGTCCCATTAAAAACGGCAAATCCTCATGTACTTACGCACTACTGGAAATAAAATACATTTCTTTACCTTGTTGCTTATACTACTTCCAATTAACCAGGATAGATAACCAAGTTCACTGTGCATTTGTGCAAGAATATGCTTCTGTAAGGACTGCAAAAATACAAACCACTTTTTGTTTTTAAAGAGCTAAGAATGTAGATTCACAAAAAAAGAAAAAGGAGAAAGAAAAAACTTTGATAACTGAGATAGAACAAAATTTCCTGTTTATTGGCAAACATTTGTTCTCAATCGACCTATAATTCTATTTCAAATTTAACGAGTTCCGTTAGTGCTTTAAAATGTTCCGAGGTGCAATTCACTTAAAGGCGAAGTGTAGTACTGAAATTATTTGATGAAATAAAATCGTATAGGTTTCTTATTTTAAAATTGCTAGCAAAACTAGGATCAGTTGTGACAGTCATAGAATGAGATTAATAAATAACAACAATAATAAAAACAGAGCTCGAACCCCCAGAAAACCAATTTTGAAACAATTACAGGCAACTATTATAGGGTGCCTCTAAACAGTTTTAGCTAAATTCCCTCAGCACAGCTCTGATGACAATAATGTGCACTGTGTATGCAATTCACTGCACACACTTCAAAATGCACTCTGCTGTATTTTGTATTAATGAATGAGGCTATGGGCTTAATATACTATCGTTAACAATAGAATTGTTCACAAGTGGGAAAGTACAACACTGTTTCCTCTGTGACTTCACATTCAGGAGAGAGGTAATTTTTTGTGTGGGTGTTTTAAAGTCATTACTGAGACCCCTGTGGTTATTTGAGTTATACCATTATGCTTAAATTCTAGCTACCAAAAGCCTGCAACCAGAAGGGAAAATATGTACTAAGATACTAATTTCTTCAGTCAAATTGGTGATGGCTCCGTCCAGTGAGATCTGTGTTTGTTCAATAAAACAGTGGGAAAAGTGGGTCAGAGGAAGCTGAATAATGGTAGGTCTCTAACTTCTAAATAAAGGAGATATGCAAAATAAACCAAGTCAGGCTCAGTGTCTAATTCCACTTTGCCAGGCATTTTGTAAACTTTCTTCTTGCTGACTGAAGAAATTAACATTCTAAGACCAACCTCTCATAAAAAGAAAAGAAGAACTAGAATGTAACAAGTGTATGTTGTAAAAATCTACTGCTAATAATGAATTCCACGAACAATTGCCTAGTTAGAGAAGTCATTCACCTCCACTAATTTTTATCTTTCATCCTTTTAATGTTTTATTGGATTTTATACACACATGCCAAAATAAATCAAAATTCATTATATAAAGTGATGTCACCGTGTTAATAGTGAAAAAGCTGTCCAATATCTGGCTACTAATGAGTCTTTGACCAACATCAACTGACAGTTTCTTTTTAAGTTTCATATTAAAATGTTTTTGCTATCAAACCAATTATTTTTTTTCCAAATCAATAACCATTTTTTTTTACTTTTAATAATCTTTTGGAACATGTTATTTAAAATAGCAAAGTTGTCACTGTATTTTGTTTAAATAGCACTATTATCCTTGATGACTATTCTATGGATAAATGTTTTGCAAAATACATTTCTGCAGAAGATCATAGCTCTCTGCGTTTGTGGTCTGCTGTGAACACTTAATGGAGGTTTTGGAAGCTCTGAAGTAGATGTCACAATTTATAACTGCTGAAGCAAAAAAAGACTTTAGTTCAAATTCGATTTTAACTTTACAAATTTTGTGGCCTTACAATATTTAATTAATTTCAGGGCCTTGATTTTCTTTTTTTCCTTTTTTGTCCTCAACATGACAATAAGAGTACATCTTCCATTAAAATACTAGGGGAATTAAACGACACACATTTAAGCTGAGACCATAAGTAGAAAGTTCAGTGTATTAAGGATGGCAGATCTAAGAAACAAAGGTCCTGCAAACCAAATCCAGCAGGAGAGGAATTTTAGCTTTAACTAGCCCATTCTTTTTTGCTTTTTTTTCCAAGTTTGAGTACCTTTAAACAAGGCACTCACCTACAAGTTTACTACAATCCCTTCCATTTTCTATAATTGATACCTGTCAGCAACACACCTTTTCTACCTGCCATTAGGTATTTGAGTTTCTGCTTCTGGAAGCAAGGCCTACTTAACAGAATCAGAATTCTGCTCTATTCTAGTCTATTCTTTTACAGAGTGGTCAGATATGATGAGCCAAGCACACATAAACTGCCAGGGGCAAGACTGAGAAATGCGTGTCTGTGAACAAAATTCCAAGGCAGACATACCTCACTCAGAGACCATCCAGACAGAGCTGGCCGGGGCTGTGTGGCATGGCCCCCTGGATAATAAAAGCAAGAGAGGAACAAGGATGCATGTGTCAGCCTCAGTGCTAAACTCCAGTCCTTCCTCCTTCTGTTGTTATCTTAACCATTCTCTGTCTTCAGCCTTTACCGTTTCTCTCTCTCTCATCCTCCCCACTCTAGTCCCCCTTTACTGCTTGTTGGTCAGCCTATCTGTTTGGCCTTGTGCTGCGTGCCTGCCTCCTGGGCCACATGTCCCTGTGATGACTGTCTCTCTGCTTAACTATCTTTGTCTTCCTAGCTTTTCAATCTGCTAACATTGCCAAGTTAACGCTGGTGCATTAATAAAGGTTTTATGTGACAGTGTCCTAGGAGAGCTTCCACGCTTTTCCACTGAAGTTACCCTAGGCAGAGAGGAGAGAACATCTACCCCTGAGGGACCTGGGGGCTTAGCCCAAAGCAGCCCAAAGCGAGCCTGAAAGAGCTTTAAAGTATTATGTTGTGCTTTAAAAATTCATGTGGATTTTATATTCTGTTCCATAAATATCTCCATATTTTTGTTACTATTAAAATAATATTTCATCCAACTTATTGAGTAAAGTTGATGTTCATGGAAGATGTGTCATGTTAATACTGTGATATTTTGAGCACCTTGTTAGACCACTATCTACCAGTCAGGGGTTCACATACCAAATGCAAGTGGGGGGAGGACTTCTTCTGCCCTCCTGATAGTGCCTCCCAAGCGAAGGATGATCTATTAGCAAAACACGCCTGGCCATTCTAGAGGACGCCAATTTATTCCCAGGGGAAAAAAAGAAGGATTTAATCTGCTCAGCATATTTATTTTTTTCTCTCTTTCTTTTTTCTTTTCTTTTTTTTTTTTTTTTTTTTTTTTTGATACTGAGTTTCGCTCTCGTCGTCCAGGTTGGAGTGCAATGGCACGATCTCAGCTCACTGCAACCTCTGCCACCCAGGTTCCAACAATTCTCCTACCTCAGCCTTCTGAGTAGCTGAAGTTACAAGTGCCTGCCACCACCCCTGGCTAACTTTTGTATTTTTAGTAGAGATGGGGTTTCATCATGTTGGCTAGGCTGGTCTCAAACTCCTGACCTCAGGTGCACCCGCCTCAGCCTCCCAAAGTGCTGGGATTACAGATGTGAGCCACCTTGCTCAGCTTGCTTGGCAAATTTAAAAGAAAAAAATGCTCAGCCATAGCCCCATCTCACTCTTCCTCTCCCTCAGAAGCTTCTCACAAGATGCGCAAACGCCCCTCTGTTTTTCTGGATCATAATATTTTGAAGGGATATTAGAAAATGTTTCCAAAACGTTGTATGGTGATAGAGGTCAGAATAGGGGTCACCTTTGGGAGGGAGCCTACAGGATGAGCTGAGGGGTCTGGGTAGTGGTTACATAGGTATATGCATACATACAATTTTATGCCAGTGTATGAAATTTTGACTTAGCTTTTAATGTTACATATCTCTAAAAAAGCAAATAATCAGCATAAACAATAAACAGAAAAATTAAAAACAGCAAAGAGAAGAGTT
The DNA here is from genome assembly GCF_048565385.1 of Saimiri boliviensis. Taxonomy (NCBI): domain Eukaryota; kingdom Metazoa; phylum Chordata; class Mammalia; order Primates; family Cebidae; genus Saimiri; species Saimiri boliviensis. Next base: position 16,101,236 of record NC_133468.1, read on the forward strand.
GGATACTTCTTCCTCCTAAGGCATTCCTACAGGAGTCCAATTCTGCCTGTGCCTAGGAGAGTACATTTTTCCATTTTCTAATATCAGTTTTATTAGTAAAAATGGGGTGATATTTTTCTCTCCTATACCTCACCTTCTTTTTATTTCTATTGGTTGAGAACTCTGAAAATGCTATCGATTGATGCTAGCTCTGGAGTGTCCATTAATTAGAAAGCAGTCCCCTAAGGAAGCAGCTGACTGGCCTGTCACCTTTTCCTATAGTATAGGGTAACAGAGACTGGAGCCTAGGATTCCCAGTGGAATCTGAGACATATCCTCAGTCAAAGCCCTGGGCTCCCTCAGAGAGATTAAAACACAGGCCCTCAATCGGGAATGTCAATCTGGACAGGTAGCAAATTCATCGCTGTGTCCTGCAGTCAGGAAAACGCTTTGCCAAAGGCCTGGCACATACTAGATAGTTCAGTCAGAATGATTCCCCTCACCTTTTAAACTCTGATTTGAGTTTCTGCATCCCTAAATAAAGTAAGTCATTAATGTGTTATACAGAAACTGTTTTCTCAGGAAGAAATAAAAATGTTTGTAGCATGGTAAGAACATTTTCAGGTCTCCAACCCATCATAGAATGTTTTAACCTAACCATGACGAGATATTGCTAAGCCAGGAAGCATTTCGTTGTGTGCCATTTTTACATAAAACATTCAACAGAAATTTGGTGACAGGTTGCAAAAGTACATGGAGACGTGGTCAGAGTTCAAGTTATGCTTAATTACGGGCTGTCAGTTATCAAGTGGGAAGTTCAAACTGCAGCAGCTAACCAACATACACACTAACCTATTCCACCAGAAGAAAAGCATTAAAAAAAAAAAAAGCATTTAGCATTTGCTACAAAGCCCTGGAAAGAAGGCCAAGGAAAAAATACAATTAAAAGATCATTTCAAGTGATAAATCTATGTGTCTAAGTAAATAAAAGGATGGGATTAGCATTTGGAATATGTGAGAGCCCAAGGAGGGGGCAGTGGAAATTCACGACAGACATTGGAGGGAATTTGCTGAACCCGTCACTACTCAGAGAGTGGTGGAGAAGACCCACGTGTTGCTGGAGACAAATGGGGCATGGGTGTGGACCCACTTGGCCAATTCTGGCTGTGTCGGTATATGTGGCAGAGCTCTTCAGATGGGAAACAGAAGGAGGAACTGCCAGTGACTTTAGGCTTGAGAGCATGGACTTGCAAGCTATATGACTTCAGTTTCATGTGGGATATTTAGTGAATGCTCCAACGTCTTTGTGACTCAGTCATCTATAATGTAAGAATCATAATAGTACCCACCTCATGCTCTTGTTCTGAGGAGGACAGGGCTTAATAAATGGAAAAGCACTTAGAAGTAGGCCTGAAATATTCATAGTCAACACTGTATGTATTAGTGATTATAATTTTTGCCCATCCAAACTGAGACACTCAGGAAATCCCTCCATTAGCAGCACTATTTTCACGTTATCAAAGTACACACACTGATCTGTATTTCTATGTCTAGAGAAAAGCATAACAATGTTTGTGTTATTCTTTACATAGTATTATTCTTTCTACATTAAGTTCAAATAACTAAATTATTAGTTGTGCCTAAGCCATAGAATTTAGTTTATGTTGTTATATCCTTAAAAGATAAACACCTATAGCAATATGCAAGATACATATGCAATCCAACATACAAGAAACTTCAAAATTCCATAGCATTCCCTTTATTCCCACATTTCAACTAATTCTTAGCCTCCACCTCACCACCTACTCCACAGTTACGGAATTTCCCCCAGAACCTTGGCCCTGGTACTGCCTTTAATGAACTCCAAGTGTATTAAAACCTGCTGTTGGTGATAAATCTCAGACAATGCATAATCAAAGCATAATCTCAGTCGTTGGGAGTGGTCATTTTTTCTTACCCAACTATTCTGTGAATCATTTGTGGATCAAAGAAAAAAAAAACCGATCACATACCTTTTTTGTACATGACACAGCCAGAGCCCATTAAGCACTGACAGTTTAACAGTTATCCTATATAGCTCTATGTTCTGGCATACTCTCTGTATTCCAAGCACCATGCTAAGTATTTTTCCATGCATCATCTCATTCCATGCCAATAATAATTTATTATTCCCATTTGACAGGTAAGAAAACAAAGGTTTACAAAGCTGAAGTCCAGGATCAGAGGAGAGGCTGGAACTCAAACAGAGCCTGAGGATCAGTGTTCTAAGCTGGCCTATTTAGAGGGTTCCTTTCTCTATGATAATGTCAATTGGTCTTTCCATTTTGCTCTCAGGCTATTGGTTAAATTAAGGTTTCATCACACCTTGCTTAAGCTACAGTGGCTGCTCTCTAATTGCACCACCTATCTCTCATATGGCCTGTACAGTAGAAGGGAATGGGGATTCTGGAAGTCATTTTGGAAGGGACCCATGGAAAGGAGTAGAAAGCCGAACACCAGCAATAAATTCTGTCAGATTCCAAGACCAATCTGCCCTGCCTCCAGCATGCTCACCCAGCACTCCAGCACACCACACGCATTTCCCACGAGTCGCTTAAGTTCCAGCCACCTCCTGGGTTCTGGGGGAACTGGGATCAATTCAGGCATAGTCACAGCCCTAAACACCTCAGTCAAATGAAGGGGAAATAGTATGAACACCAAGTGCCTAGGGAAAGGGCTGCCTATTCCAGGAAGTTGGCGAAGGTACTGGTGACTTAAAAACTACCAGCACAGGGTCATGAAGAGTGGACCAGAACTCACTAATGGAGGCGACAAATAACTGCATCTCTGAAGGAAAAAACTGCTTTTGCAAAGGCAAGGATATTAACAAAGGACATGGGGTGTAGGTCTAGTTGTTTCTTTCTTTCTTTTTGTGTGTGTGTGAGATAGGTGCTCACTCTGTCACCAGGCTGGAGTGTAGTCACATAATCTTGGCTCACTGTAACCTCCGCCTCCCGGGTTCAAGCAATTCTCCTGTCTCAGCCTCCCGAGTAGCTGGGACTACAGGCACATGTCACCACACCCAGGCAATTTTTGTATTTTTAGTAGAGACAGAGGGTTTCATCATGTTGGCCAGGATAGTCTTGATCTCTTGACCTCGTGATCCACCCACCTGGGCCTCCCAAAGTGCTGGGATTACAGGCGTGAGCCACCAAACCTGGTCAGTTGTTTATGTCTTTAAGCAGAGTTTATTTAGTAGCTGCCTTGTGCCAGGCACTCATATGACACTAATAAGACAAGAATGAATGTAACACGATCTCTGCTCTGGAAGTGTGTCCTGTCTAGGTCATTAGATGGGCATGCAACAAGCAAACTGAAGAATTACAATGCCAGGTGATTAGAACTGTATGGTTGTTGCAGTGCAAAACACAGAATAGCTGATTCTGGCGGAAGGAATTCACAAAGCCTTTAGTAAAGTGTCTGTAAGTAGAGCCTTGGTGTTAACTTTTCAGGTGAAAGAGGGAACAGGGGTATTATTGTTTTAAGAAAGTCTCCACTAGACTGGCGATGCCCAAAGTGAGATCTGCGGGCCAGCATCATCAATATCACCTGTGAACTTGTTGAAAATGTAAACTTCTGAGCCCTGTCCTCATTCCTACTGAATCAGTCATCTGTGTTTTAACAAGCCCTCTAGGGCATTTCTGATGCACAATCAAGTTTAAGACTCCCCTGGACCAGATCATAAAGGAAGTGGCAAGAGGGGAAAGGTGATGGCAAGAAATAACCTTCCATAGTAAACGGAGGTCAGTTCATGGTGGACTTTGTAGGCCATGCTGAGAAATGCCATTTTTAATCTATGAATAGCTACCTTTTCATGTTTATTAAGGATAGCCCTGAACCAAGCATTTTTACCTAGATCATTTCATTCACTCCTCAAAGCAGCTCCTTATAAGAGTGCTGTGTTTTCACTCATTTAACATATAAGAATTCTCAGGCACAGGAAGGCTATGCAATTTGCCCCAGGTTACAGAAGCAATGTTTGTACTCAGCATCATACACTGGAACCTTCGGTGTTACCGCTTTGCTAAAATACCTTCTATAGAGAGAGACCCTGGGCAGCGGGGCCGTGGGGTGAAGGGGTTGAGACACTGGAGGGGCTGAAGTAGATCTGTGGTCCTATTAGTGTTTCAGGGCACTCTGCCAGGTGGTAGCTAGAAGGATCCCCTGGACAGCATTAGTATTTTGATGACAAGGTCAACTGCCAAAGAGGCACCTCATGGAGGAATTTGGGATATTTCATTGCTTTGTTGAACAAAAAAGCACTAAAATGAAAATTTTAATGTGTTCACAGCATCCAACATTTCACAGCATTAATGCCAGCGAACGGGAGCAGCTCTGAGACCAGAGGCTCATTAAAGTAATTATTCATTAGTGGCTTTTTTTTTTTTCCTTTTCTTTCTTTCTTTCTTTTTTTTTTTTTTTTTTTTAAAGCTTGTATTCTAAAGGCAGGGCTTTCCTTTTCAAGACCATTACTTTTCAACCCATTTAATGTTTCCTTGTAGGGTCATGATGTTAATTTTAAGGTTATGTTTTAATGGCTTTCTAAAAGACACTTTCATTGTAGTAAAACGAATGCATCAAGTCACTCTTGCAGGTGGAGATGTACTATTGACTCATAGAAGGGTATGAACATTTCCAAACTATTAATTTGAAAATGTATTAATAACCTGCATATTTAAAGGAAGTGAATAAAAGCAGTGCTGTTTTCACCAAAGCTATTAGTGTTGGGAAAGCTGCGTCTAAATTGCTTTCCAGATCCCCTATAGACAATTGCCTTTGCTCATTTTGAAACCCCCTCGTTCTCACTGAGAGATTAGTTTTTTAAAGGGACTGTTTTTATAGAAGTTACAAATTTGGGAAATATTGCTGCTTCTGCTAAACTAACCAAATTCTTATTCCTGGCCCAAGTCAAAATTATTCATCTTTCCTGGCCAAAGATGTCTTTCTGGTGGCCTCATGGTGGCCTCATGTGACCCTGCGTGGAAGCATTAGGTTCTAGTATAGTTTTCAAGTAAATATAAAGGCAGGTGGGAAAAAAAAAGCGCACCTGTGAATTCACTTCTATGCTTAGTGAATTTGTGGCTCTACTACAAATGCACCAGTTTTAGGGGTTGTCAAAATAACCGTGCATGAAAATATAAGTGGAAATATCAGTATCACAGTCTAAAGCCAAACCATTCACAGAAGTTGATCTTACAAACTCACCTTAGTAAGCCCAACATCCCAGGAAACTGTGGCTGCCTCAAGTGTTTCTCAGTTGTGCAACTGCTATTTAAAATGGTAATCTGTGGGGTTTTCCTTGACGTAATTTTAAAGCTAAAATAAAATGGATATGGTGTAGCTTAGAAATTAAACCAAAAAAATTTACAAAATACTCTAATCAGATCTTTCCAGTGCCATCATTACAGTCATGCTTCTTTTTATTATTAATTACTATGCTATTAGCAGTCTTGCTATCAGAAATGAATGTGGGGGTTTTTTTGTTTGTTTTTTCTCATTTATAATTCTTCCATCTGAAATAAACAGGGAGGAATTAGGAGTTGAGGAAATAGACATCATGCTTTTTTCTCTAGCTTTATTTATGTCATTTAATGCCAAGGACATTTACAGGGAGAAAATAAGTCACAAAAGGTCAAGCCGAAGGAACTCTGTGAAAATAGAAAGGACATCTTAACCAGTTGCCAAGAAATGAGGGAGAATTTGGAAGCTGGGAAGGGAAGATGTGGGACTGGTGTGGTGCCAGCTGGCTGAGACACCTCCTTCTTCCCCAGTGGCTGCCTCCCTGAAATATGCCCAATCATCTATTCATATCTCCCCTCCCTAAGCCCACGCTCTATCCTCATATCTATGTCCTGGTTTGCCTTCTTGTAGGAATGGCTCAAGTTCTTATATCTATAGAAGTCTGAATTCCCAGCTTCTCTGAATATCTAGATGACATTTTGAGGTTTGCTTCAAAAACCCAACGAAATATGGCACCTGCTAGCTTTCTTTTGAGTCATGAAAAGTCTGTGGACATCTAAGAAGAAATATAGATTAGGATGAGTAAAAATTTATGAGGCGGAGCTTCACTTTTTGCACATATACTGTTAAGAAGAAACATACTTTATCCCCAGAACTCTACCTTCAGCAGTTGGGAAAAAGTATTTTAGAGAATTCTGTCACTAATGAGCTGTGTGACCCACATCAAGTGTTAATCTTGCTGAGGCTTTAGTTACCATAAGTGGATTTAACAGTTCTTCGTAAGAAAAGTTGTGAAAATTGATTTAGAAGTTGTATGAGGGACCTAGGGAAGTGTCTAGGACAGAATTGGCACCCAAATTATGTTGTCTCCCCAAAATACAAAGCAAGCTACATACTGATGATTACAGTCATCCATGGATACTTCTGTACATGCGTGTGTATACACCGATCTATGTATATAATATGTGTCACCAAAAGCATTGAATCAGCTTAGGAGAAATCAAATGACACAGCATTTAATCCCTGAAATGTGCAGGGGCAAAGAACTGTATGAAAACATTTTGTTAAATAGGCTCTATAGGGGTCTATTAGAATCAAACAGATTTGGGGTCTCCTCTTGGCACCTACATAACTTCAAAAATGCAAAATTCTGCTCCAAGTCATTCTTTAGTGAATCTTGCCTGAATCTGAGACTTCCTCAGTTCTTCCTGGTACGGACCATGATGCACCCTGCACTTTGCATTTACAGAAGGCATCAAAGCTACTTATCGTGTTCTTTATCTGAATAATTACTTGCTTCCTCCATTGGCTGTAAGCCCTGTGAGAGTGAGCAGAGTTCTGAAATCCCTCTGCTTTCAATCGTATTTGGCCTTTGGGTCTCTCACTGTAACACATTCCTCCCCAGGGACATTCTCTGTGTCTCTACTGACATCTCAGACTTTAACACACATCAAATCATTCAGGGGAGCTTGTTTAAACACTTTGCTGGACTCTAACACCAGAGTTTCTGATTTGACCCAAAAGAACTTGCATTTCTAACAACTTCCTAGGCAACGCTATCATTGCTGTTGCAGGAACCACACTTTACATGTCTAGAGGCTGTAAGATACCTAGTTCCACGGTGGGGAAGTAGCGTATTTTTCAAAGCATCACCAGCCAGTTTTAACCAAACTGTGATGCCTATGATGAAGTCTCTGTAGAATGCTGCTACTGCAGCTGCTTCTCACATTTAGCTATCTTAGATTTTATAAATAATGAAAATAATAATATTAGAAATTATATGTTTTGACAATGGAGAAACCAACCATTTATTGAACACTGGCAACTGCTAGACATTGTTGAGGTTCCTGACACTGATGACCCCTCGTTTGCATGGTGTGCCTGTACTATCACCTTGCTAGATTACAAGCTCCCAGGGATAGCAGATGGAACCTTTATAACCCTCACAGCATCTAGCACGGAGCTCTCTCTATCACAGATGTTCAGGAGAGTTTTACCAAAGGAAAGCGTGAATAGTGTATGGAAAGTTAAAAATAAATAAATGGCACTCATTTTTATAAGATTTTTATAAGTCACAAAACAATATTGTATGTGAGGCAACCATGCAGTAGAGGTGTATGTTGAACACCTACAATGGGCAAGGTTTTCTATAAAGTTGTATTTTATATCAATCGTAATCTGCCATCTAACAAAGGGAATAAGACGAATCCATAAATTATTACATCTCAAGATGAACACAGAATAAAACAACACCAACAAATTGCTATGGGAGTCACAGCTTAATATTAGGAAGATGGACCAGGAATAGTACAGTGAAAAACCTCCTTCTGTCTTAAAGAAAACATTTATGCTTTTTTTGTTTGTTTGTTTTGTTTTGTAGAATTCTAGAATTTTAAAGCTGAGAAGTACCCTTAAGTAAACTTTTACCTAGCCCTTTGATTTATGGATGAGGACTCCAAAGTCCTGCAAAAAGTAAAGACCCCAAGATCACACAGTGAAAACCCGTATCACCTGAATGCAATGACAGTGGTAGCATATGGAAATATTCTCCATATCGGCACTACTGGTCAGTGTTACATAGAAAGACCCAGAAATATATATTTATATTGATTAAAAATTTAAGTGCCCTTTTACTCATTCAGGGCTCACAGCAGATTGATTTAGAGTTAGAAAATCTTTAAAGATCCACCTTTTTCAATAAAAATTGAAAATTTATTGCCAATGCTAAAGGCTTTGCAAGGTGGGATAACTTGCTCTAGACATAAATATAATTTTTCTTTTTCTGCACTTTGGGCAGAATCATTTCCTTTCTGCATATACCTGTATATACCTTTATATAGAAGCAGAATTTCAGATGCATTTGTCTACTTTTGAGGAAGAAAGTGTTCCACTGGGAGATTATGAAATGCGTTATTTTTGGAACTTAGTTAAATAGATATATTTTGAAAGTGGAATATGAGGCATCCCATCAGAGTGGGTTTTCCTAAACATATTCTAACCTATGGTATAAACCAGAGGATACATGGCAAAAGTTTACAAAGGTTCATTTATTTTAGATTCCTCCCTTAATGAGTTATATCATGGGCTTATCACAACTTGAAATAGGCCTTTAAGATCATGGGTCAACAGAAGAGAGGAAGAAACACCAGATTCTGACTGTTCATAAATATAATATGGTAGCAAACAAAAGGCTTAAACCAAAAAGACAAAATTGTGTGTGTGTTTTATTTATTTATTTATTTATTTATTTATTTATTTATTTATTTGATGGAGTCTTAACTCTACTGCTCTATCCCATAGGCTGTAGTGCAGTGGCACTATCTCGACTCACTGCAACCTCTGCCTCCACCTCCTGGATTCAAGCGCTTCTCATGCCTTAGCTTTCCGAGTAGCTAAAATTACAGGCGCTCACCAGCATGCATGGCTAATTTTTTTGTATTTTTAGTAGAGATGGGGTTTCACCATGTTGGCCAGGCTAGTCTTGAACTCCTGACCTCAGGTGATCCACCCGCATTGGCCTCTCGAAGTGCTGAGATTACAGGTATGAGCCACTGTGCCTGGCCCCAAAAGAGAAATATTTTCTATGAAGCTGATGAAGAAATGATTCTGAAGATAATAATTGTATTTTTCCTGCAGTTCACTTCTTTTCCAGGTGTTACTTTTCACATCAATATCAATTTGTGAATTTGCCTTATTGAGAAACATTCCAGGTACAGCTCACACCTTTATAACTTCACATCTGAAACACCATTTGAGGTCTATGAAGTCCTACATAAACTGGACCCACCTTTCAGGATGAAAGCTGACTCTAGAAATAGGCAAATCTTAATGATTTAGGGATCATCAAAAGTCCTTGACTCCCCCTAAATGTATTACTTTCAATTAGCTACAATGCTGACCTCCAAATCTACTTGGTTTCCTAATTCTACCATTAGTCATTCATTTGAGTTAGGTATTAACCATCAAAGGTCACCATTAAAATGTACACATGCTATGGGGAAGGGGAACGTGGAACATTAACATCCATTTACACATTTGCCTGGATTTATTAGGCTCATAAGCTGTCACTCGAGAGCACAGCCTACAAGAAACAGAATGCACAGAACAGGTAAGTCAGCCTGGGGAGTGTAGAGGTCAGAGAGAGGGAGGGAGGGAAGGAAAAGGACAATAGAGTTAATGGAATATATGCAAATATCAAATGGGGTAGTCTGCAGCTTGGCTAGCAGGAAATAGGTAGGAAGAAATTGGCAAACAAAATAAATTTCAATAGGCTCGGTGTATTGTTCAAGCACACAAATCTCAAAAGATTCACTTCATTTAATTTTTTACTTGTAATTAGTGAGGTAAATTTACAAACTGGGACCTTAGGACTCAAAAATCAAAGGTTCTAGGGATGCTTTACCAGGGTTTAGATTTCAACTGTGCCTTTATTTGTAAATTAAGGTGTGTGTAATATATCCATTAGGTTGAATGCAAGACTACGGGCAGAAATCTGAACTCAAGTAATTTAATCTTTCTGCCTCATTTTATCCATCTGGAAAAAAAATAGCTATAGCTATTTCCTACCAATTCTCACAGGGTTGGTACAAGATTTAAATGAGCTTCGCAATCTTTTTTGAGATTCTCTAGAAGCTGCTTGCAATATATCAAAGTATTTAAACTGTGTTCCCCATTGTATAAATTCAAAGTACTTGTCAGCACCCCATGAATGTTTTACTAAGGTCACTTGAAGGAAACACACTGATTCCAGGTTTCTATTTTCCACTCTAATCTATATAGAGCAAAGTTTTTGATCCTATCAGCTGTTTGATCTTGTCAGTTATAATCAAGGAGTTTCCTATAAAAAGAAAGACAGGGCTATGTACTCGTAGAGACTTTCAAAAGCACTGTGCTAAGAACCTGGGGGTTGAGGTTCTAGCCCCCTCACTTTTGACTGCCTGGGGCCACTGAGCAAGACCCTAAGACTTCCTTCCCAGTGAGATGGGGAAACATAATTTGGCCTGTGTCCAACTCTCCCATCTTCCCAGGTACTACTGTTTCTCTCACTCACAGTGCCCTTGCCCTGCAGGCCTTCTTTCTGTTCCTCAAACACTCAAGCTACTTTTAGCTTTAGGGTCTTCGCACCTGCTATTCACACAGCCTGGTGCATTCCTCTGTCAGATCTTGGCCTAACTGACTCTTTCTTCTCATTCAAGTTCAGCTAAGAAGTCCCCTTTTCTGAAGCAATTCCCCCGACTGGCCACCCCACTGTCAGGTTTTATTTGTTTTCCTATCACCACGCCCTGCTTTTCCTGTTCTTCGTCATCTTCAGCTGCTACTAGATATAATCTTACTTATTCATTTAGTTGCTGCCAATTCCCACCAGAATAGAATCTCCATGAAAGCAGGGGCCCTGTCTGTGTTTTTAAAACTTAAAAATCTAGCATGAAACACACACACACACACACACACACACACACACACACACACACAGAGACACACACAGAGCAACCCGAACACATCTTTCTCCTTGGCAAATATTTCTTGTGAAATTAATAAAGTATCTTGGCACCAAGAGTCACGTGACATAGCTGTTGTTTTTTTTCAGCTGTGCTCCTAACTAGATCTGTGAGTTTAGTCTAGCTCATTCGTGCTATGAGTGTGGATTCTTTACAGGAAGAAATGGATGCATGAGGGGTCAGTGCTTCTGCTCTGCCCTGCTGCACCCATGATGAGCATCTTCAGTTGTCAGTCTTTCCCACAAAGCCAGATGGGTCTTACTTGTTAACACAACACTCCAAGCAGCCAATCTTAAGAATGTATAGATGGCATTAAAGATAAAAACGTTTCTGCTTCCACTTCATTAGATGATCTCTAGTGATCCTTTCAGGTGCTGCTCAACTATCTGTTACTTAAGACCACAACCGAAGATAATACATTGAAAGTTTCTCAAGTCAAATCAAAAGTGCCCAAATATTAGTTCCATGCACCAGACCTAGAGGGAGGGCAGTAAGAGGTACCGCCATGGAATCTAAGTTCACAAGGCCATAAGACGGCATGAACGTCTCAGAAAGACAACTCGTGATGATTATCTGCTTATTTTCCTCCTCTTCTGAATTTCTAGAAAGACTACATAAGATTTTCCAACATTCTGAGGAACAGTAAACTTCACTTTCAGGCTTTTTTCCTCGATTTAGATTTCAGAGGTTACAGTCAGTAGGACTTTGCTGGAGTCTGAGTAATAAGAATTTCCTTGGCCGGGCGCGGAAATTTCCTTGGCCGGTTACAGGGTTACTCCTGTAACCCCAGAACTTTGGGAGACCGAGGCGGGTGGATCACGAGGTCAGGAGTTGGAGACCAGCCCGACCAACATGGTGAAACCTCGTCTCTACTAAAAATACAAAAATTAGCTGGGCATGGTGGCACACGTCTGTAATCCCAGCTACTCAAGAGGCTGAGGCAGGAGAATTGCCTGAACCTGGGAGGCAGAAGTTGCAGTGAGCCAAAATCTTGCCACTACACTCTAGCTTGGGAGACAGAGTGAGAGTTCGTCCCCCCCAAAAAAAAGAATTTTCCTATTCATCCCGGCATCCCCTTGTCTCCTACGGCCTCCTCATTGTTACCAGCCTCATAGTCTCTCAGTGGGGCTTTTCCAGTTTGGCCTTTTATTTAGCCTTTTCTGGCTTGGTCTTCTCCCAATTTTTCCTACACTACACACAAGACTGCAGTTTATAAAATACAGTTTCTACCTTTCCAATCATATCACTCCCCTACCAAAATCTTTCAGCGGCTTTCTTTCCGTTTCAAGGAAACACCGACACTCTAACCGGATTTGCAGAGTGCTTCTTAACCTGGGCATCCATGGCATTTGCCTTCCTCTGCACCATCCTGCCCGGCCTACCCTCCCTCCATGGCTCACTTCTCTTTCTCCATGTTTAGCATTCTCCATCCCACCCTCGCTGGCTTGGCTCTGACTGTGAGGCTTGACTCCCACATCTGCTCTCCTGAAGATCTTCTCTATCTCCAATCCCCATTCCCAGTTTGGGATGGAGGTCCCTTGATGCAAACATAATACCCTATGTCTACACTGATCACATTTCTTGTCACGTTATCTTGTATCATATTTCACCTTCTTTCTTCCATCAGACAGTGTTCTTAGAGAATACACATGCTGGGTGGTTCATCTCTGCCTCCTCCATGGCCAGCCCAGTGGCCATCCACAAAGCAGGCTGCTATGGTCTAAGGTGTCCCCTCTGAAATTCAGGTGTCAAAACAATAGCCAATGGCATGATAGTAAGAGGCAGGGCCTTTCCTAAGTGCTTAGGTCAATAGCAAATGTGATGATACTAAGAGGCAGGACCTTTAATAAATGGTTGGGTGAGGAGGGCACCTCCCCTCAGGAGTATGATTAGGGCCCTTACAGAAGAGGCTTCACACATTACAGCATCAGTCAGGGCTGGCCCTCCCACCTTCCACCAAGTGAGGACAGAGCACTCCTCCCCTCCAGAGGATGCAGCCCTCACCAAACCACTGAACCTCCTGGCACTTTGATCCTAGACTTTTCAGCCTTCTGAACAGCGAAAAGTGAATTTCTGTTTTTTATATAGTACCCAATCTCAGGTGTTTGATTAGAAAAGCACAAAAAGGACTAAACGTGGGTTACTAGTAAATTTTTAAAATCTGACCTATTTCCGGCTTTGAGGGTCTGCCCATCTCTGAACTTTTTTTTTTTTTCCTATTGCATTCAACCACCACCATCTAGAGAGTGCTCACTATCTGTTATAAACTCAGCCTGAATTTAAATGTGTGATTTTTTTATTATAAAACACTTTCAAAGTTATGTTGCAGGCAAATTTTCACATACTTTAGTAATAGTAATTAATCTGTATTTGAAGTATTACTGATGTCATCATTTTTATAGATGAGGAAACTGAGGCAGAAAGAAACCAAGTAACTTGTCAGTATGACACAGTTAACAGGGAGTGAAATGAGGGTGTGACCCAGGTGGTTCTGGGAATGGGAACATTTGTGTATAGACACAGGAACAATCCCTGGTTGAATCCCCTGATTACTGTCTTAGGTAGAACCAACTATTAGAACTAGCCAAGTCTTTGTCGACTTTTTCTGCCTTCACAATCAAAAAGCCTTCCTTATAATACTATTTCCTGAAGTCCTTGTTAAGAATAAAAAAGGATGCATGAGCACTCACTCCTCATGCATGAGCACTCACTCCTCATGAAAGGCTGGGAGAAGACAAAGCAAGATGCACAGAGCTCCACACGACCCTCGCTAGGCAGCATCTGCTCCCCTCCTTTCCCCTTCACTTGTGATATATTGGCACATAAGCAGCACTGATACTCATGAGAAAAATTACAGTCATCAAGGTTATCTCCCCAAGAAGCAACTCTCTTTCTTTATTAATATGCTTCAGATTGTTGCAACACTACAAAGCCAAAAATAAGTTTTCTTTGATCAATAAATTGTAGGCTGAGAAAGAAAATACTAATTTTCCATTTCTTTGAGACCCAGCACTAATATATAACTGAGCTTTCCAAAAGGGTTCTCAGAAACCTGATATAGAATTATCTGAAATTACACTTGACTATCCCTACGAGATCATTCTGTTCTCTGCCACTTTAGAGGGGTGTCTTCTGGACTTGGCAAGCGTTTTTTATAGAATTCTTTGTGTACAGATATATTTCTCTATTTCAGTGCAAGCTGGGTAAAGAAAGCATAATATATCTCTAAGTCCGTCTCTAAGAGAAAGATTGTTGAGTTCTCTCTCTCCTCCGTCAGTTTTAGGCATCAAAACATGCCTCTTTCACCTCCAAGAGAAACTTCATTTTTAATCTAACATAGAGAGGGATATCAGTGCTTTCTTTTCAGGCAATAAAATGTATAGAATATCAAATAGCCTACAAGCTGGAAGTATACTATGAATAACCATGAATAGTCATCATAAAATAACAGCAACTACACTGGAGGCTCATTTAATCACATAAAACAAAATACGTTTTTAAAATGAAAGAAGTAGCACTGGATAATAGAAGGAACTATATAGAGGCTTGAACCTAGGATTAGAACTGTGGTGTTTCTAATTGCCTGTGGTGTGGGTGACTCATTTAGCCTCACAAGACTTACCTGGTTGCCTAACTTCTAAAACTATGGTTCTCAACCAGGGTTAATTTTGTCTCACAGGGACAGTTGGCAGTTTTGGACACATAGTCACAACTGGGTGAGGGAGGGGCAGGGGATGATCCTGGTATCTAGTGGGTAGAGGCCCGGAACGATGCCAAACATCCTATAGACCATGAGATGTTCTCCCACAACAAAGACTTATCTGTCTTACAATGGTGATAATGCTGATGTTGAGAAAACCTCCTCTAAAATCCATAGGTGATGACTTCTAAAGGGTCTATCATCTGTGGGATCCTCAGAGGTAAGGTCCAAACACCAGACCCATTCATCCTCTCTAATTTCCACAAGCACCAGGGATTTGGGTTTTCATCATGCTCCCCTCCATGTTTTTATGTTAAGGCTTCTTAATCCCTATGAGGAAAGGTCACAGTAAAGAGTAAACTAATTTAGTGAATCACTTAACAGATATTTATTGAGAGTCTTCAACATTTGAACCATTTTGCAAGGCCCCAGGTATATCACCACGAACGATGGAGGCAGCACTTAGAAGCATGCCTGAGTTCCCATCTGCAGTACCTTTAAAATAAATTTCTGGATTCAGTGGGTTAAATTCTTCAAGAACCCTGAACTGCATTTGAATAATGAAAACTGATTCACCACCATGCATACTACAATAGTTATCACATAAAACATTCTGGTGGCAAACTTTAAATTCTTAGTAATTTCAAAGACAAGATAGCCTGAACGTTTGTTTTCCCAGACACATGTTGTGAAATTAATTACAATACAATAAAGTCTTCTAATGTCAGGCTAATTGAAAGGCCAGATGAGTGAAATGAAATTTTTGAATTATTAGATATCTGAAGACAGTAGTTCTGTTATTTCACATTCCCAAAGCACTTCTTTTTCCAGTCCTGAAACAAGTATCTATTGCTCACTTTTACCTTCTTCACAAGTGAGGAAATTGAGGGTCAGAGACAGGATATCCTGAGCCAAGCTACCCAAAGGTTGGAGTGAAGGACTACTTTAATTTAATAATTCAATCCTAATGATTTATAACTATTGTACCAAAGCACTACCTCAAGCGATGGCCCGGTGACAGTCACTGAAATGCACCACTCACATCTTCCACTGCAGGGTGCAACACTCCAAGCTGCTGTATCCCTCAGCCCACTACCACATTCACACAGAATTCTTGCTTCCCCTGGAATGTTCCCAGCCAGCGACTGTGCAGTCCCCATCCTGAAGGACATGGGTTTCCTCCAACAGATAACTTTGGCTGGAGGACTCTGCAACAGCCTGGCCGAAACTTTCTTGGAACTGTACTGCAGTCTGAGACTTGCTCCTTAATCTGCCTTCCTTCCTCTCCTTCTGTCACAGGTGACAGACCTACATTATGGTCTGAAAGCTTTCCTTGCTACGCCTACTTCCTTCTCCTTATCCTTCAAAGTCCTTTCTTGCAATAAATCTCTTGCATATACAATCCCTTCTCGGCATCTGCTTCTCAAAGAATTTGAACTAACCTAGGCCTTTTCTGTCCCAGGCAGAAATAAACATTCTCAGAGTGCTTACCATATGCTAGACAGTGTGCAAATTATTTTAAAAGTATCTCAGTTAATTCTCACAGCAGTCCTATTAGGTGTGCATGTGTCATTATGCCAATCTCCCAGCTGAAGAACTACCCCAAGTATCCTAGGCTTTAAATATAGAGGGTCTGTAGACCCCAGTTCTCTTATCCACTATTTTATATTGCCCAAACCAATTTTATTTATTAAAAGTAACCATCACTACTAAAGCCTATTTAAATTCACCCCCCAATTAAAATTCTTTTTCCCCCAACATTGCTTATGCTATTTTTTCTTATACTATAATTTATTTTCTATTTTTAAGCTTATTTTTGGATCCCCAAATAATGCATGGACGTGTTCTTATTGTAACAGAATCAAACAATACAGAGGCAGAAATACTTATTTATAACCAAGTGACTACTGACCATAGCTTTCGATGAGGTGAATTTCAATGAGAAGTTCTTTAACTGAATTAGTTTTTTTTTTTTGTTCCAAATGAGTCAAGTTTAGTGATATTTGAACTTATGATTTGAATTTTGGTGTTTGGCTGAGAATAAATGATGAGGCCTTGAGGGACCGTGGGTGCCCTGGATTTTAAGGAGAATACCCAGAGGAAAATGTGGCCCTTAATATCAAGAATAAACGCACATAACTGTAGTGAGGAGCCAATCTTTTAAAGGAGATGAAATGTCAACGCAGGTGCTCTCAGAATATTTTTTTAAAGCTGAAGTGGAAATGTCTCCCTTCTCAGAAATCATTTTGTAGACACAGAGACTAGCCCAGCCTCTTGAATTAGACACCTACGACCAGCCCCAGCAGCCTAACTTCTTCGGAGTCTCCTTCCTGTGATCTTTCTTTTATTGTGCAAATTCAACTTTGGTCACCTACACACTCTTCTGTAACAAAAGTTTCTTATTTTTAAACGTAGGATCTTGGATCTCAGCTTCAAGGTCTTCCTGGAGTTTAGCAGGGATGACTTTGTTGTTTGCAAATTCGGGTTGGCTCCTGTCCTCTCACTTGATGCTAATGCCCTTTACTTCTCATTCAAAGTTTTAGAATATCTTCTCTCAGCAAACAGAGAAAGCATGGGTAAGGCAGCATCCCCTTCTCCACTGCCACATTTCAACTTGATCTTTTCACTCTCTCTGTCAAATTCAAATGTCACTCCACTATTCATGTGTATGTGGAGGATTCTAATATACACCTCTTTGGCTTCTTTCAAAATTGCTTCAATTTCTCTGAAGTCAAAGGCCTTTTCAAGCTTTGGAAATTATCTATCGAATCCATTAACATGACTTACTCAGTACACAATACACATGCTGTTGAGGGTTCAAGAGAAAAGACAGAAGGTAAAGTTTTTTTTAAAAAGAAAGCAAATAAAGGTTTAACTTTTTAAAAGCAAAAAGTAAAAATCAAGGGAATATTTAATGAGGATTTTTTTGATGAAAACTTCTAACACATGTGGGTAAAAACTCTGAATAGTTGTTCCTTCTTATAGAGATAAATTCTCATAGTTAATTTTAACTGATATCTCTTCTAGGAGATAGGAGTGATTATTTTTCTGATAATATAAGTGAAACTTCAATAAATTTAGCTCTATAAGTAGTCTTCCTAAAGACTACTTATAGCATGGGAAAGACTCAAAGTGTTATTGAATGAAAAGGGCAGGATTCAATACTGTATATATACAATAAATTCAATTTTGTCAATGTGGATGAATACATGAGAGACAAACGAAAACGTCTCATGAAAAACAAAAACCCTAAAGGTCTTTCTGAAAACTGATGCTGCTCTTTCAGTGGTTGATTGGGGAAGGGAGCAATCATAACACTGAAAGATTGAAGTCCATTGTTTAGGTCTAAGGAAGACTGCGGGTCATCCCTCTTCTGGCCACACCCTTTAGAGCAGGTGTCACCAAACTTTTTACACAGGGGGCCAGTTCACTGTCCCTCAGACCATTGGAGGGCCGCCACATACTGTGCTCCTCTCACTGACCACCAGTGAAAGAGGCGCCCCTTCCCGAAGCAGGGCGGGAGCGGATAAATGGCCTCAGGGGGCCACATGTGGCCCGCGGGCCATAGTTTGGGGATGCCTGCTTTAGAGGAACACAATGGAGACCTCAGCTTGCTCTAATGGACACATTGCATATACTGATTTTTACAACCCTATTTATGCCTCATGAAGCTTGTGAACAAAACTGACAGTTGTCTACAAGTTTTATTCTCACCGTCTTTGAACCCATTCCTCATCTTCTAGGACAAAGGATCAGATAGTTAACTATGGTTATCCTGATGTGAAGAGGCAAAATACCCGCTTATGTTTCATAAAAAATTTTCTATGCATATGTATTGCTTTTGTCATCAAAATATCATAAGGTAAAAGATTACAGAATTGTTATATAAAGTTAGGAGTCTGACATTTCCTATGTATTTAATTTTTTTTTTTTTTTTTTTCCCGACAGGATCTCACTCTGTTGCCCAGGCTGAAGTGCAGTGGTGCAATCATGGCTCACAGCGTGTCAGCCTCCCAGGCTCAGGTAATCCTCCCATCTCAGCCTCCCAAGTAGCTGGGACTATAGGTGTATGCCACCATGCCCAGTTAATTTTTGCATTATTATTATTATTATTATTTTATGGTAGAGATGGGGTTTCGCTATGTTGCCCATGCTAGTTTCAAATTCCTGGGCTCAAGTAATCGGCCTTCCTCAGCCTCCTCAAAATGCTGGAATTACAGATATAAGCACCTCACCAAGCCTTATTTAACATTTTCAAAGCATGAATACTCTAAGCATTCATTCAGGGCAATCCAAGAGACAGACGCAGAACAACGACCCTGGCTCTGTCACTGCCTTCCTTTTGCACCTCTCACTTCTTTTCTCCCAAATAACTAGAGTTTACCATTAAATCCCCTCTTTGGTAATTCTCCATCTTCAATTAATATTTTGAGCCCCTCGTCAATAACTTAACTCCTAGTCAGTGACATGGCTTCTCTGTTTCCCACTCCCCTTGATTCCAACACATTCTTATCTGAAACTGCATTTTTGTCAACTCAGCTAATGCTGGCTCCAACTCCCTTCTATACAGACCTCTTTTAAGGTATGAGGATTTAAAAGCATAGACATTGTTTTCCAAAGAGCAGTATCTTTCTCTCTTTCTTCTATCCTTATTATGATGAGCCAATGTGATTACGATGCACTTGGAAAGAGGCCATTGTCATGATGCTCTGTCTATCTGGTCCACATCTCTTCATGCCACACCTCTACTCCAATTGCTCCATTCATACTGTGAATTTTCCAGTCTTTCGTTAGGAGAGCTCCCTGGAATTTCAGAAGAGCAGCATGATGCCAGATTGTATGGATTGGAACACTGTCAATTCGTGAGATTCAACTGGCAATATTAAAGAATTAATTATAATGAAAATGCAAAGAAACAGAATTTCAGCGAATTCCATCTGGGAACAGTCTTTTCATAGGCCTCATATAATTTTTTGATCCAACTTAGTCTCCTGTTTTTCTCTTTTGTTCATGTAATGTGAAATACAGAATACTATGAGATAGTGGACCTAAAAATTTGATACTGGTTCCAACTCCCAGATTTTGACTTATTCTCAAAACAATTGATTACTCCAAAAAGGTAACTGTGTATCTATGTATCTAGCCTACATTTCATGTGTACATGAACCTTATTCCCCCAAAGCCTGCCTTATATCTCAATTACTCTAAGTCGTTACTGCATAGAGAAGGACTGGATATGACTCAGTAGGAAACAGCTAAAAATTTGCACATCTTTTATTGAATTAAAACAGCTATTAATCTCAGTAGGAAGAATCCATTTCCATTTACCACAGTGTGTGAAAAGGGGAAAGACAATGGTATTCATGCACTGCCAAACAAAATTCTTTGCTATTTACCTGAATGATTTTTTGGGTACACTGGCTCATCTCTCATGTTTAGGAACAATGATGAAGTTGTTGCCAGGAAAACAGCTTCTGTGTGTCATATATGGATTAGCCTCCTCCTTGCCCTGCAAGTTCACTGTCAATCATTTTAATGTCCCAGCCTAACATACATTTTGCAGTGTGTATTTTGGTGTCAGCTCACAATATGGCATAATAAAGAAAAAAGTGACAAGGGAATTGATATCTAGTTGATGTCGAGGCATGCAAACATATGGCCAAGTGAACAAATTAATAAATTGAATGCAGAAATTAGGGAACACATTATTTCTATTAAGTAATTTGGATGAGGCATAATAAGAGGGAATGAAAACCATAAGAAAGGACATGCTGTAGACAGATTCATTCAATAATTTAATTGTACTAGTGTGAAAAACATTCTCATAAAATTATCACACCTCATCTACTGTAAACAGATTATATTTGAACATAAAGATTTATTTAAAATATCTATGTTTTAGGATTTTTGTAGCTTAAGTAAAGAGACAGAACTAAAGTACAGAAAGTTTGCATTTATTGTTTGGAGTGTAGACTATGTATATATTGTAATAAAAACAACATTAAATGTGAACACTAAACATAGAGCCTAGAGAAGGGACTTGGAGAATCTCTTATTTATAGAAAATGGCTATGAAATCCTGTTTTTTGTTTTTGTTTTTGTTTATGTTTGTTTGTTTGTTGAGACGGAGTCTCACCCTGTCTCCCAAGCTACAGTGCAATGGTGCCATCTCAGCTCACTGCAACCTCCATCTCCAAGGTTCAAGCAATTCTCCTGCCTCAGCCTCCCAAGTACCTGGGATTAAAAGCGTGCACCACCACGCCCAGCTAATTTTTTGTATCTTTAGTTGAGATGGGGATTCACCAACTCCTGGCCGTGTGATCTGCCCGCCTTGACCACCAATACTGCTGAGTTTACAGGCATGAGCCACCACACCCAGCTGTCCTGTAGGTTTCTTTGTGTAACAGACCCTTCCTACATGTGACATAGACCTATGGATTTAGCTGACACTACAGGATATCACTTTATTTATTTTTTTACTCTTTGTATTATAATGAATAGACCAGATTTTCTAATAATAACCATATCAGTGAACAAAAGTATTATAGGTACAGATTAAAACTCAACGACTTATATGCATCAGTAGTTAAAACTGGCACCATTAAGATCTCGCTCAAGGTCCACTTGTAATATTTTGATCTCTGGGTTATTAAAGAACTACAGCAAACCAATTTACTGATTTTATTCATAAGTGCGAACAGTACCAGTTAGCTATACCTAAATAAAACAAAATATAAAGGGATGTTTGCAGAATCATTCCTTTAAAGGAATTTAAAGTAATATAATGTATTTAAAATAGTCTATGAAAATTCAAATTCAGTACTTTTTGTTAGTCAAAATTCTTTATTTCTTTGCATCTTTCCCAAAGACGCTCATTCAAGGAGTTACTCATTTTGAGAGAGAAAGAGACAGAGAGAACTCAAAATAATCTATGATGGAGCAAAGAAACCAATCAAATAAAACAATGCACTTGCCTATCATATTTCTTTTTCTAATGATGAATGCAAGGACAAATTCTCAAATACTGAAAAATAAGTGCACAAGAAACGGCCATGTACACATTTTTTATCATGTAGATGTCTCTTATCTTTTTCTGAGCCTGCAAAAATGTTTTGATTATAAGCAAATAAAGCAGTATAGTTTTAGCTTACAGGAACTGAGATTTAAAACAGTGAAGATCCTAAATAAGAGAATAAAATTAGGCAATGTCCAATGCAATGAAGCTGGTGAGTGGCAGAGATAGAGTCCAGTTCTTCCAATGTGTTCTGAAAATATTTTTGCTCTGATGTACTTAGTACCCAATCAATTAACTGTATATTCTAGGAATACATATGCTGAATGCCTACAATATGTACATTGGCTCATAATATAATTAGATTAAATGAGTTCTAGCATTGCCAGAGGACTGGGGGGTGGGAAAGGCCTTTTAAATCTTTGGTTGTTCATTGACTGCTATGAATCCTTTCAAGATAGGATGACTTTGGTGACACACCTAAATATATCTATTCTTTGTTCTTTTCATCTCTGACAAATGGAACTGGACTATCTTTGTTAGAAGAAGCATGCCTCCAGCCCTTTGTGCACTATTATCCCCCACTATATAAGAGTAGGGATGAAAAAGGTAAACAAAAAATATTTTATTTTATCTGATATATGAATCTAAAACTTAGACTGTTTGAGATTTATCACCAGATTCAGCAGTGGACAATTTGACCTAAAAATGACGAACCAAAGGGCAAAGATGGAATTACCACTTCTCTGCTGGGAGCCCTCGGTCTCCCCACCCCTGCACCCTACCTTGCCAGATGCTGGTTAAGGACTCACGCCTGTAATCCCAGCACTTTGGGAGGCTGAGGTGGGCGGATCACCTGAGGTCAGGAGTTCGAGAACAGCCTGAACAATATGGTGAAACCCCAACTTTAAAAAAAAAAAAAAGGATTTTGGTAAAGGCAGAAGAAATTGACAGGAGACAACTTAGAAAATTACTCTAATCATGAGTGTATAAGGTTCGTTATTTAAGCCATTCTGAAAACCCAAGAAAATAAGACTTTTCCTAATTTAATGTCATGAGATTACACTACATTGCCAAAAATATTCTTAAATATTCTTCCAGACAAAAGATTTCTGCCTCCATTTTCATTACTCTAAGGCCCTAAGGACCACATTTGAGATAGGCATGGGGAACATAATAGATACCAACGTTCTATGTCAAAATTGGGGAAATTCTGGTACCATAATGAAACTGAAAAACTGAAGAACGGATGTTCCATTCACTTTTATCATTACGATGAACGTGAGAAGTGGGCTGTATTTAAGGGGTTTATAGCATTTGAATTTGGGTAAGCCAACCTTCATAAATAACGTTATATTTTTGTTCAATATATAAAACAAAATAAAAAAACAAAAATAACTAAAAACTCAGGACTATTCACTTTTGGGTAGGCCAACCTTCATAAATAACGTTATATTTTTGTTCACTATATAAAACAAAATATATATATATATAAAACTCAGGACTACTCTTCAGTTTTTAAATAAAATATCAACTTTCTGTTGTATACAAAATTTGTCCATATATGGCTAATAGAAAGAAACAAATAACAGTTTCAGAAATCTTTTAAGCTGAGCCAAAACTACTTTTTCTTGGTGAACATTTTATTACTTGACATCCATTTTATCAAATGAGAGCTGTTCAGTTATAATTAGTTCTTGGGGGTTCTATCCTCTTTACTTAAAAAAAAAAAAATTAAAAGCTTTTAAAAGTGTTCTATTTGCCCATAAGGTCTAACTGTATTAAACAGATATTGGCTTACCATTTTCTAATATACAGTAAAAATACCATAAAGTTTTGCAATTAGTTAAAAAGTCAAAAACTCAGCAAGAAGTCTGGGTTTTCTTCTCAACTATCCGTTAATGAAGGTTTCAACGTT
Source organism: Saimiri boliviensis (assembly GCF_048565385.1). Lineage (NCBI taxonomy): Eukaryota > Metazoa > Chordata > Mammalia > Primates > Cebidae > Saimiri > Saimiri boliviensis. The sequence continues at coordinate 16,124,842 of NC_133468.1, forward strand.
AATTGCCTTTTCATTAAAAATTCCTTAAAACCCTTCCGTACAAAATCAAATTAGCTACTAAGCTTTGGAACAATCGCTGTAATTCTGTTGTAGACTCCCCAGATCATTATTTGGATTGGTAAAATTAAAGAGAAAGCATGTGCCTTTCAGATATTCCAAAAGACTGACTCTAAAATATTTTGAGTTATTTTGGAGCTTTTTTATTCAGGCCTCTGCTGAAAAATAAAAGTCACTTTAGGCAGAATCCCATTATCCTGAGTACTGATTTTAAAATGGCTACAGTATTGTAGAGCTGTGCCCATGCCTGCTAAGTCTTGCCTGTGGGAGTGGTGCTTTTGTGTATTTGTTGCTGCAAAAATGAGAGCCTACTCATGTAAGGCACAAGGCACCTAGCATTCTTCTTGTTCTGGACAAGGACTTCGTCTCTGACTTAACTCTGGGAATTCCTGGGCCAATTACTGATGAGGCTGCAGATTTTCTTTCTAACAGTCAGGATAGTTACAATATAACATTACTGAATTATAAACGAAGCAATGTAAGTAGGGTATGTAGCACAATGCAAGGCCCTGTGCTGGCTTTTGTGGGAAAGGCAAAGATAAGCCTTGCATTCAAAATACCTGCAGTGGTCAGGCGTGGTGGCTTACGCCTGTAATCCTAGCACTTTGGGAGGCCAAGGTGGATGGATCACCTGACATCAGGAGTTTGAGCCCAGCCTGGCCAACATGGTGAAACCCCATCTCTACTAAAAATACAAAAATTAGCCAGGCATGGTGGCAGGCACCTGTAATCCCAGCTACTCGGGAGGCTGAGGCAGGAGAATTGTTTGAACTCGGGAGGCAGAGGTTGCAGTGAGCCGAGATTGCCTCAGTACGCTCCAGCCTGGGCGACAGAGCTAGATTCTGCCTCAAAAAAACAAAACCAAAACAAAATATCCACAGTCGAATAAGAGAGAAATAATGTGTATGGATGAGTACAGTGAAAGCAGAGAGAACAAAAAGTCTTAAATAATATCCAGAAGTGAATAAAGAGGAAAGGATAAGAGTAAATAAAGAATGGAAATAAATATACATTGGCTGCCCTCTACGGGCCAAGTCTTCTGCTGGGTACTTCTGAAGAATTTCACATCAAAGACAAGGTTGGGCTATCCGTGAAACCTCTGCAGAAGCTGCTATTGTGAACTGGATGTCTTGTGGCTGAATCAGATTTGAACATTTTTATATGAATATGGCTTAAGGGTACAGACTTTTGAGATAAGCAAGGATTTCAATTCTTGCTTGGCATTGGACAATTAATTTTACCTCTCCAAGCCTCAGTATTCTCACTGGAATATGTAAGGGATAATACCTATTCCTCCAGATGTCTCCAAATTTTTTCTTTAACTGAAATAATTTATGGAAACCTTAGCCCCAAAACAGACACATTCTCAAAAATTCCTACCTAGTAAATGTGAGAGGAACCAGAGATTGTTTTTATTTGTCAAACCCCATCCCAACACATCATTTTGAAGACTAATAAATTTTTTTGTAAATACAATGATAACCCTCTAAATCTTTATTCCTTTCTCCTGGACTCAGGATCCATATTTACAACACACTTGTTTATTGATCCTAGAGTCATATTCTTTACATTCAAAATCAAATATATCTACTCCACCACTAACAGCTTGTTTCCCTCCCTCCCTCCCTGCCTCCCTCCCTCTCTCTTTCTTTCTTTTCCTTTCTCTCTCTCTCTCTCTCTGTCTCTCTCTCTCTCTCTCTTTCATCAAAGTTTCACTCTTGTTGCCCAGATAGGAGTGCAATGGTGTGATCTTGATTACAGGTGTGCACCACTATGCCTGCCTAATTTTTTCATATTTCTTAGTAGAGATGGGGTTTCGCCATGTTGCCCAGGCTGATCTTAAACTCCTGAGCTCAAGCAATCCACCTGCCTCAGTCTCCTGAAGTTCTAGGATTATAGGCATGAGTCACTGCACCTGGCTTCTCCATCTCCTCCTTCTTATTGTTTCTTGCATTTTTAGTCTATGTCACCAGCTCTGTCTTCTATGCAACTTTGCAATTGTTGCCAGTTTCTCCCATGCCCTTTTTCACTATAGATGTTCAGTCCCTGATTTTAACTGAGAAATGTCTTTTGAATCCTTCTCTCCCATACCGTCTTCACCCCTATTGCCAGGGCCCAGCTCAGGCTTTCACTGCCTTCACCTGCAGAACTGCACTTGGGCACCAATGGGAGCCCTGCCTAGGACTTCTCCCCTGCTCCAGTTCGTTTCACACTACCACCAAAGCTGGTATTCTAAAACAGAAGTTGAGTCCTGTCAGTCACCTGCTTCAAATATTCAGTAACTCCCCAGTACCTCTAGAATTAAGTCAAAATTCCTTAGTCTATCAGAAACTTGTTGACTCCAAATCACCTTTCTAGCCTCATTTCCCAATAAGCTAAGCCCTTCCTCCTGGTAATAGAGGTTATTAATCATGCACTCAACATGCTATCTGCATTTCTCATATTTCTCATTTCTGTACATTCTTGCTTTTTGATTTTGTCTTTATTCTTAGGATACAGTTGAAATGTCATCTGACCCTAGACAGTCCCTCACATCCAGTGGTAGAGATTGCTCCCTCCTTTGGAGTCTATCACTGTGTGACCTCCTGAACTTCAGTTTACTCTTCCATGGAATGGAACTAAATGATTCCCATCCCAAAAAGAGGACAGTTTGAGAGCCAAATGTAGCAGTGTTTATTTAATACTGGAAAACTATAAATCAATATAGAAATAGAACCAGGCAGGGAGCCAAGAGCTTTATAGACATTATCTCATTCAATCCTTAAATATTAAACAGATAGCCACGAGTGAGAGGAAGTGTATTCTTATTTTAAAAAGAAAGCAAGAGAAAATGAAAGCAGAAAATCTTGCAATTCACATCATTTTTCATTCATATTATAATACTTCACATTTCTCAAAGCTGCTTGCACACACACTCCTTTGATCACTTTCTTAAAAATCATATTTTATCCTAACCTAGCAACACTTAATGACTTGACTTCAGCTTGTCCACCATATAGCACCATAGGCTGTTCACCAGCGATCTAAAATTCCGTGTAACTAGGCGTGGTGTTAGAGTCACATTGGGAGGGTTAAAATGTATTAATTAATTACGTAAGTCAAAATTCCTCAGGAGCCTTGGGGCAAAGGACCAATTCACAGAGCAGAGACAGAATGGAAAAAAGGAACCTAATTAGGTATGTAATTAACTCTTTCAGTGATGGGGTGATAACATCTACAATAAAAGTGTTATGGATATAACCTCAGCCAGGGTAGCACTTGAATGTTTTGAGAATACAACCAACACTGACACAAGAATTTAGCCTCCTAAGCCAAAAATTATAGACTCATTTAAACTACATCAGTATGCTGCAAACATTTAGTGACCCTCCACAATTGAGTCTACTTTTTTTTCCCCTAATTAAATGCATTTTATCTCTATACCTTGAAATACAGTGTCTGACAAAACACATTTTCTCCATTGTTTTTGATATACAGCAAATCTAAAATAATTCAAAGGAAAAATGTGCTTTGTGGAAGTAGCTTATTTCATTCTTGAGACTAAATGCATTTGCAGAAAGGATTACATTTTGTTTGGCAATTTATTTTATTGACAAAACATATTTCATCACATATTCCATCACATTCAGTAGACAAATGCATGTTGTCAAATACCCTATTTCCTGCTTTTGATGAAAAACACATATTTTTCAGATTCCATATATTTTTTAAATGATGGAGTTCTACAGATAAGCTCCATTTGCTGCAATTTGGCCCGAGGTGTCTAGATTTGGATTCTAGCCAAGGTATATGACTTCTTCTTCCGCTGTAACGTAAATTAACCTCATAGGGAATATTAATGTCCATCTTCACCCATAAAAATATCAAAATTCAGTTTACACTGTAATCATTATGATAGGATCCCATTGTCTAAACATAAAACTCAAATGGTTCCAATACACTCACTAGCCACTAAAAGGCAATTATCCTTTACAAGGTAAGGCACATACAAAGTAAATATTTAATCTAACCTATTTGTATATCTGTTTAATGCTGGTAATTCAATTATTGTGTGTCCTTTCCATATTTGCCCTCATTCCTGATGTACATATTAAATTATGAATAAGTTCTTAGAGGTCAAGAAACAGAGCTGTGTAATTTATTCTAAGGAACACTCAGCACAGTGCTTCGAGAAAGCAAGTACTTAACAAATTCTTCTTTGTGGCACAATGGTAATGACTCTTCCTAGCCAAAAATCTCTTATTGCCAAAACAGGTTGTCTCTTTTCACATCCACAATTATTTAATGAGTACCCACCACATAGCAAGCACTATAAAAATCTCAATGATGCTGAGACTGACAGCCACAGTCTTGCCTTCAAAGGGCTTACAATCTAGTAGGCAGAGTAGGTATGAAAATAAACAGTTATAGTACAGGGTGATCCAGGCAATAATGAAGTTTGCACTGGGTTCCTATGCAGCACAAAGGTAGGAGAGATTGACACTGTCAGGGTATTTGGTAAGTTGACATGAGTAGAGTTTCAAGATCAAACAAAAGTTTGCCAGTGGGTATACAGGAGAGAGGCAGTCCAGGGTGGGAGAAACATATGTCCTGATGTGGAGGCAAGAAGTATGTGTGCGTGTGTGTGTGTGTGTGTGCGCACACGCACATGTGTGTGTGTACACACATGCACGTGTGGGTAAACTCATTGTTTTGTCAGTATTGCTATTGTGTAAAGGATGTGGGGGATCTGCAGGATTTGACATTGAAGAGGTTGACAGGGCCCTCAGGGGACTTATATTCCAAGGAGTGTAAAATATCTTACAAAAGCTTTGGAAACAGCACTGCTAATTCAGACATGGTCAGATTCACAGGGAGAATGGATGGGATGGGTATGCAGAAGTAATATGAAAGCACGTAACAAATTAGAAGTCTGTTGGGGTATTCCAAGAAACATACAGAAAATACGTGCTTAACAAGTTCCAAAGGTTTCTTGTGCGGCCTAAGACAGTAGTGATAAAAACAGAATGCCAGGACTTTAGAGATAATTCAGAGGTGAAATGAACACGGTTGTCCCCAAAGGGTTAAGAAGGAATGTGACTCCTGAGCTTCTGCTCTGTGATCAATATTTGAAAACTAGATATATACAGTTTTTCATAGTCCCTGAACTCCTTCTATGAATACAGCAAGTTAAAAAACCTCCTGAAACTTTATTCAGACTTTCACTTACACACTTAAGTCCACTGGCAAAGCTGACCATCAGAGTCAGATACCATAAAATATTATAAATGTATAGAATATAAAGAGATATTTGTGTTCCTCTGGTTCTCAGATAAAACAATACCTACCCAAGTCCAAAATCTATTTTAAATGTTAGTTTTATACAGAGAAATAGCAGTGGACTGTACCACAAAAGACTTGGTCCTAAGAGAAGCTCTTATCTGTCATGAGATCTCAAACAAGGTCATTGATTCTGCATGACTTAGCTATATTATTTGCACATAGGATAGCTGCCTGTCCTACACGTTTAACTCAGTCTTGAAGTGACTGTCAAATATTATAGTTGCATGTCATTAATGAAAAGTGAAGAGCCTTATAGATCTAAGCAATATAGTTCTAAGGAATTATTATTATTTGGCCGGATGCAGTGGCTTCCTGTAATCCAGCACTTTGGGAGGCTGAGGTTGGTGGATCACTTGAGGTCAAGAGTTTGAGACCAGCCTGGCCAACATGCTGAAACCCCATCTCTACTAAAAATACAAAATTTAGCTGGGCATGGTGGCACATGCCTGTGATCCCAGCTACTCAAGAGGTTGAGGCAGGAGAATCACTTGAACCAGGGAGGCAGAGGTTGTAGTGAGCTGAGATTGCACCACTGCATTCCAAGCTGAGCAAGAGTGAGACTACGTCTCAAAAAAAAACCAAAAAACAAAATGTGTTAAGTCTAAAACCACCCTTCCCAGAGAGACATAGTCTCTGAACTCATGCATCAGTGCTAGACTGCACCCATCTGGCCCTTGGTCATATCGTCATCCACATAGCTGAGTGAGAAGGCCCAGCATCCCTCACTTCCTGTGTGTCTTACTCATTTCAGCTCCCTGTGCTTTAGTTCCGTCATCCACCAAATGGGAAGAGTACTCACGCCAGACTCAGGGTCTGTGTGAGGATTATATAAGCACTAACTCACAAAACCTGGCACACAATAAGCAATGCATAAGAACTTTATTAGCTGATTATTATTATTATCAGCTGATTATTATTAGCTTATTATTATTATTATTATTATTAGCATCTCTTGTTGACCCTTTTTTACTCAATATTCTATCATTAGCTGTGGCAAAATTGAAAGATATACATATTTTATTTATTTATTTTTTTTTTTGAGACCGACTCTTGCTCTTTTGCCCAGGCTGGAGTGCAGCGGCACAATCTCAGCTCACTGCAACCTCTGCCACCCAGGGTCACGTGATTCTCTTGCCTCAGCCTCCCAAGTAGCTGAGATTATAGGCACACGCCACCACACCAGGCTAATTTTTGTATTTTTAGTAGAGACGGGGTTTTACCATGTTGGCCAAGCTGGTCTTGAACTCCTGACCTCAGGTGATCCACCCACCGCAGTCTCCCAAAGTGCTGGGACTACAGGCATGAGCCACCAAAAAATATATATTTTTTTATTATATATAATTATATTTATAATATATAATTATATATATAATATAAAATTGTATATCTATATATAAATATATACAGCTAGTGCTCGACTTATGACCACGGTAGGGACCATGGAACGGTCGTAACACGATTTGGTCGTTAAGTTGAGTAGGCTATATGTACAGTTGAAATGGTGCACATGGAGATGGTAGTGCTGCCCGAAGCTGGTCCGCACTGTTGTATGCCCAGCTGGGCAACGTTTGCGCTGCCAGACGCGGAGCAGTTGTGGCTAGCGGTTGTGGTCGTAAAGTCGAATGGTCGTAAGTTGCATAGGTCGTAAGTCGATCAACAACTGTATAAATATATATTTATAAAATATAGGTATATAAATATATAATATATGTATAATTGTATAATTATATGTGTAATTGTACATCTATATATGTTTATAGATATACAATTACACATATAGATATACAATTACACATAAATATATATATACAACTATACATATATATATACAATTACACATATAATTATACAATTATATACACTTACACATATATAGATATATAATTATACATATACTATAATATAATATAAATTATATTATCATACCATAATATAATTATAGATATTATTATATAGATATAATTATAATATAGATACAATTATATATCTATAGACTATGTATCTATGTTATATATACATATATAAGTGTGTGTGTGTGTTTGTGTATATATATATATGTTTTTGTTTGTTTGTTTGTTTGTTTGTTTGTTTTACAATGTCAAGAGCCTCAGCTATGGTGACTGACAAGTGAGAAGTCTGGAATCATCTTCACTTATGTCTGACACTTGAGTAAAAAGCTGATGTCAAAGCACCTACGCACAGCCTCTTCATGTGGCCTGGGGTTTCATAGCATGGCAGCGAGACCAGGCGGGTGATCCCCAAGAAGGAGTGGAAGCTGCTGGACTTGTTCTGACCTGACCTCAGAAGGAATGCAGTGCCATTCATACTGCATTCTATTGGTTACACGTGAGTTATTTATGGCAGCCCAGATCAAGTTGACGGGATGTAGACCCCACCTCCTGACAAGGAAGTGGTACAGTCACACTGCAGCAGCACAATCACAAGCTCTCTTATAGGATGGCAGACACTGTTGCCATTATCTTTGGAAAATATAATCTCTTAGCAAGTGTTATTGCACAAATCTAGAATTTCTTGAAGACTTAGCTTGATAAATATGTAAACAGTGGTAGAACTCTACCTGGGATATGGGTAGTGTTCCACAATAGTTACTCAGATTTCATTTGGGTTTCATATTAGTTTCCTCTGAACTAGAGTAGAAGCTTTTTGAGTTCAGGAATTACACTATATACCGTTTCCATACACCAAACAAACAAAGTTGCAAAAATGGTTAGAACTGAGGTAGATCAATCAAAACGCCACTGCTTCTTGTGGGAAGCACAAAATAAATCAAATTCATCAACTCTAAAGCAGAGACATTCAAAACTTCCAGCAAAGAGAGAGAACATCTCTATTTTGGTTACAGGTTCTATAAATTTTAGTTATTTTTAGATTCCTACAACCATATATTTGAAAAATGATGCAAGTGATACTTAAACATATATCTCCAGAACCGTGGCATTACTTCTTTCAATGTAAACTAATTAAAGATGAATAACTGCAATTACTGCCTTTTTAGTCCTTTCCTACTCATGTTGAATTTGTGTCACCTTGTAGTATTTAGATCGTGTTCTATTTGCTCCGATTCAGATTCTGAGTCATCAAAATGTTTGAAATAGGTCTGAAAATAGCCTGAATTAATTCTCTGGATTGCTGCTTATAACAGATATACAAGGGAAGCATTTTATAATTTTAAAGGAAAACTCTCTTTGTTGCCAAAAAAATCCAAAAAATCCAAAGCTGAGAATTTGCTTCTCAGGCACCAGGTCTTTTATAACAACATAGCAGGAGAAAGGAGAGGGCAAGGAAGGTGGAAAAGGGAGGAAATGCTCAACTGTCAAAGCAAAAGGAGCAGGGTCTTCAATCCATTTATCAAAAACAATGTGGAGGACCTTCTCAGTCTTCCCAAATGTGATCTCAAGAAAAATGAGTGACCGGGTGCTGTGGCTCACAGCTGTAATCACAGCACTTTGGAGGGCCAAGGAGGGTGAATCATGAGGTCGGGAGCTCGAGACCATCCTGGGCAACATGGTGAAACCCCGTCTCTACCAAAAATACAAACATTAGCCGGGCATGGTGGTGCGTGCTTGTAATCCCAGCTACTCAGGAGGCTGAGGCAGGGAAATTGCTTAAACCTGGAGGCGGAGGTTGCAGTGAGCCGAGATCGTGTCACTGCACTCCAGCCTGGGCGACAGAGCAAGAATGTGAAAACAAAAAAGAGAAGGAAGGAAGGAAAGAGGGAGGGAGGGAGGGAGGGAGGAAGGAAGGAAGGAAGGAAGGGAGGGAGGGAGGGGTCCGGCAGCAATAACAATGTAGAGGGAGGGAAATGGTGACTTCAGAGGCAGTCACAACAAACACATGGTAACTGGAGACAGCAGCCAGTGAGCCCTGGGTGACAACTGCGGGTCTCTTGGGACCAGGAGACATCCAGCATCATCTCCTCCCACTGCCCAGGTGCCACTGGCATCTGATCTACAGGAATTACTCACACACCATCTCCATCTGTGCCTTCCCCCTTTCAAGTTTCTGCTAGATGACCAGAGGAAAAATGTGATCATTCACCCAGTGTCTGTGTAATAGCTGTAATTAAAGCCCTCTAATCGCTAGAAACGCAGTGTGAGAACTTGGCCAAAAACGTACACAATGAAAACACAGGCCATCTTTACATAGGGGAAAGTGAAGGGCATATTTTAAATTGTCAGAACTGAACGGCCTTTCATCCACAGGTAGAAGGTTAAGGCTGCTCTCAGGTTTGACCATTTTCATTCACCAAAGAAAAGGCATTAGAAGGTGAGAAAGTACCAAGGAAACCTCATCAGGACTCAGCCCACGAACAGCACTGCAATGTCCGCTCTGAGCTGGTCCATGTTGCTCATTTCAGTGGTCATCTGAGGTGACCACTCCAGGTCTCCCACATGCCTGAAGCAACCTTCCTGAAGAAAACAGACCAGTTCAAAAAACCCAAGGGATCAACATTTTATTTTTTAAAGTTCATTTTGAGGGAGAGCTACAGAGATCAGAAATTTCTGCTCCCAAAATATGTGTAACTTGCTTGTTTGTTTCTTTGTTTTGAGACAGATTTCACTCTTATTGCCCAGGCTGGACTGCAATGGTGGGATCTATGCTCACTGCAACCTCTGCTTCCTGGGTTCAAGAGATTCTCCTGCCTCAGCTTCCCAAATAGCTGGGATTACAGGCAAGCACCACCAAGCCCGGCTAATTTTGTATTTTTAGTAGAGATGGGATTTTATCATGTTGGTCAGGCTGGTCTTGAACTCCCGACCTCAGGTGATCTGCCTGCCTCAGCCTCCCAAAGTGCTGGGATTCCATGCATGAGCCACCTCGTCTAGCCTGTTTTATTATATTCTACAAATCTGTCACAGATAAGCTGCAATATAATTATTATTTTTATTAGCCAAACAGTAAGAACTATTCCGAGTACAATGACAATTAACCCTTAAAGGGATATTTGATATGTGTCAAACCCTATGCCAATTGCTTCACAGAGATTATCTCACTGAAGTCCTAAAACAGCCCTAAGTGATGATACAATTATCTCTCATTTTAAAGATGAAAAACTGAGAGGATGGGTAACTTGGCCAGGATTACAGAGCTAGTAAGCGGTAGAGCTGGGTATACAAAGCTAGTTGGTCAGGCTTCATATCCCACACTCTTAACATTTCAGATAAATAAAAGTTTTTTAAAAAACACATATATTTGCCAATGATATTTCCCACACATAAATTATTTTTGAAAAATCTAAAGTGGCACCCAAGGTACTTGTGACAATACAGATTCCATGGCCCTGGCTTCAGAGCTGCTGATTCCTCAGGTTGGTGTGGGCCTAGAAATCTGCATTGTAGCCAGCACTTCAGGCAACATAAGGCAGAGAGACTAAGTTAGGGAAACATCACTAGCTGATGCATGCGGTTAATGCAAAATGAAAAGTCTCATGCTTGGCGTTGTTTGCAAACAATGTGCATCACTTTGGTTTCTATCTATTGATAGAATAACCTCCCTAATCATGGGAACTGAGTCTTAGAAATGGTTCTTTTTAGACAAAACGCTTGACCATTTCCTCCTTGAGGGACTTCCTTTTTCCCAGTATGTTTTCAAGTTTTATGTTTCATCTCAAATAAAGTCTCAGTTGGGTTCTAATATGGATTTAACAGCTGCTAATCTCTTCTTTAATAAGAAAACAGGCAGAAACAACAGGAATGACAAGCTTTGCAAGAGATGAGGGCAAGGATGGGGAACCATCAGAAGCAGAAGCCAGCTGACACACCGTCAGGGTGTAGGACCCAAATTGGCGACTTCAAGCTTTGCTGTAACTCTTAAGCTTAAAACAGGTCTAAGACTTGCTGACCACTCACAAGCAGCTTTCTTCTGATACAAATACATAGTGGAAAAATCCAATTAGAAACAAGAAGCAAAGAAATGTGTGATTACACGATTATAACCATTCTCCTGTTAACAGGTCATTCATGTGATGTGCACTTAAACGCCTTAGGGTTCAGTCCATCAGATCAAATACAGCTACACCAGCATGTTATTTATCATGATTCTTGCTAAGTGCTTTTAAAATAATGCGCTGGAACAGAAATAACAGCATAAGATAACTTTATATACAATTCCCAAATGGTGACCATATAAACGTAGCGTATTTCAGCATATAATTCAATTGCTTGGTATAGAAATCCATGACCGAAAAAATATAAACTCGGAGAAAAAAAAATGGGAGGAAAAAATGGTATATTATTTTCATGGTAAGTAACATCATTCTAATATTGTCACTGTAACCACAACACCAGTGAAAGTTAGAAATGGCTTGCATAAAGCAAAAACGGAGTCACCCAGGACAGCAAGAACAGAGAAGTAAAGATCTACATGTATGGGGTACTTATCACGTGCCAGGCTCTTTTCTGTTTTTTACTTGTGAAAAACATGAAAAATAAAAACACATACCACGGAAAAGGGACTTTTAGAAAGGGCCTGTCTTTTCCTCCATGAAATGTCAAAGACAGGACTTGCATTAAAGAAATAAATTTTTCTCTACTTTGCAGTATATATATATATATATATAAATCTTTGACATCATCGTCTTGCTGCCAAAAAGCACTGTCTTATTCACTGATGGTGGATGTTACGCACACAGAAATGCAAACATTTGATTTTAACTAACGCATCAAAATACACAAAATGGATCATAACAACGACCATTTTTTTGTGCACACTACCTGCAGCTGAGTGCCAAGAGATGATGCATTGCTTCCATCTCTGACTATCCCTATGCTGGTAATTACATTCCAGGAGCAAAGTGAGGCAGTAAGGACCGTACACCTTCATTATCCATTAGCAGCATGCTACATTAAGCTTTGAATATTTACCTCGATGCCAATTAAATATTTGTGACGGCAGCATCAATAAGGAAGAAAATCTTGGCCAAGGCCCCATGTGCCCTTGGTTTCTGTGAAATTCTTTGTAAATAACATCCTGAATTTTTAACACATCAACCCACACAGAATGCACTCGATCAAATCATCTTTAAAATAAGCACATCCTGCCGATCTATTACCTCCATAAGCCACAGGACTAGCGCAGGCAAACACCCACCACTGACAAGCCAATGCCTTGAGTGTTTGACTCTCTCGGGCGGGGAAAGAAAGAGGCAATAGTTAGCATTTAGATCGATGACAAGGCAGCAGACAGTGAAGTCTGAACCTGGCAGAAAGGCATCCGGCGTTCTCTGGAGTGTGTAAGCCTTGATGACTGGCTGACTAGATCACGGACAAACATGACTCACGGTGCAAGATAAAGAGAAAAACCAAGCGATTTCAGTAGTTTAACCAAACCAAGACCGAAATGTGTCTAGGCCAGTTCTACACATGTGGCACGAGACTTT